>NC_067398.1:57219006-57361506 GCF_016432865.1 Antechinus flavipes | reverse complement strand
TCCTGCAGGTCGATTCCTACAACTCGGATCCCCTGATCTGCCGGACAGGGTTGAAGGTCTGCTTTGGCATCCAGCTGCTGAACGCCGTGTCCCGGGTGGAGAGGGCCCTGCCCAGACTGACACTGCCAATCCTGCTGCTGCAGGGCTCCGCCGACAAGCTGTGCGACAGCAAGGGGGCCTACGTACTCATGGAAGCTGCCAAAAGTCAGGATAAGACCCTGAAGGTAAAGCTCATCCGGGCGTCTGCACCAGGCAGGCTCACGGACCCACCGGGACGCCGGGTGGGGCCCGAGGTCCCGGGTTTAAAGGGGGAAGGTCATCGAGTCCAGCCCCGGTCGTTCTGTAGGGAAGTGGCGGCCCATGGACGCCAAGACTCGAACCTGGGTCCCGTGGCTCCGGCTGCAGCTTTCTCTCTAGTACAGTACACTACATGGACCGGGCTGGGTCTGAGAGGCTGCACAGCCCAGTGTTCCCCGAACCGTAGCAGGGACGTAGTCTGAAACACGGAAGTGGCCCAGCTGGGGGTGGGGGCAGGCTTGGGGAGCAGGGTGGGTGGATGTGGAGGTAGCTGAGAGAATAAATAAACATAGAGATATATATGTATATAAATATTGTGTATGTGTGTGTGGAAGGGAAGGAGGGAATAAATATGTGTGTGTGTTTGTATAGAGGAGAAGGAGGGAATAAATATAGATAGATAAATATAATTATTTTTGTATGGGAGGGAAGGAGGAAATAAATATATACTTTATAGCTACATCTATGTATGTGTGTGTGTAGGGGAAGAAGATAAATATATGTAAGTATAGGGGGAAGGAGGAATATGTATAAAAATATATTCATTTGTTTGTTTGTAAGTGTGTGTGTGTGTGTGTGTGTGTGTGTATTCCTGAAGCCTCTGTTGGAGTTGCTGACAAACAAGATATTCCAAGAGTCTTGGTCTTTTTCTCATTATCTCTTCCTCTTTCTCTCTTCTCTTTCTCTGTCTCTGTGTGTCTCTGATTCTCTCTCTCTCTCTTTCTCTGTCTCTCTCTCTCTCTACTTCTCTGTCTGTCTCTGTCTCTGTCTCTCTCTGTCTCTCTCTCTACTTCTCTCTCTCTGTCTCTCTCTTTCTCTACTTCTCTGTCTCTCTGTCTCTGTCTCTGTCTCTCTCTCTCTTTCTCTGTCTCTGTGTGTCTCTGATTCTCTCTCTCTCTTTCTCTCTTTTTTTCTCTCTCTTTCTCTCTCCCTCCTTCTCCCCCTCTCTCTTTCTCCCTCCCTCCTTCCCCCCCCTTTTTCTCCCCCTGTATTCCTTTCTCTTCCTTTCATCTCCACACCTTCTCTTTTCTTCCCTCTCCCCCCCCCCCATCAGTGCAATTTTAATCTTTAACGGTTTAATAACGCACCGAGACTTTTGGAACACCCTCTGTTTGGGGCAGACTTGGTTGTGCCGTGTGTGGAAGGACATGGATGGTTGTGACTAAGCAAAGGACTCTAAGCTTGAGCTGAGGAGGCCGGAAGAAGCTGTTACCACATTTTTAACCTCCAAGTTGCCTTTTGGATCGTTGTGTGTGAGCAGAAAGTCTCGGCCCACACGGTTCCCTCGGTGCCTGAAAGGAGCAATGACCCCGGGTGCCCGGCATCCACAAAGGCGGGTGCTGCTGGGGTCCGTGCAGGGACATCCCCTGTCTCTCCCCCACAGGGCAGTTATGCATTCCTGACAGCAGTAACGTTATATTCTTCTCAAGCTACAAACGTTATTAAGAGACTATGAGACAGGCCCGTGGGAACCGGGAAGAGCCTATTACTTACCCTGGAGAGACAGAATTGCAAAGACCCCAGCAGCCCAGAGAGGCTGAGCACAAGAGCTGTAGCTGGCTGATGGGCAGTCGTGGGGGTCCCGGGCTGGGAGGAGAAGGGGGCGAGGGCTTCTCCATCTTTTGGAGAATCTGGACCAAAAAGTAAAACCTTGATGGACTCTGTACAAGGCAATGACAGCCCCCACCCCAAAAGGACCATCTATAAGAAGGGGCTATGGAAAAATAGCCTACATCTTTATAGCAGTATTAGGTACACACACATATACATATACAGACACATATGCACATACTTACACGTGTACACAGACACATCTTGCACATTTTGTTGCATGCATTTGTATTTATATATTTGTGCACACACATATACAGATATACATTACACAGGGTAGGGCCCTCACTGTGGTCCCCGATGTCCGTGTTGTAAACTTCAGTCCAGGTGCCTCTGCGCGTCTTCTCTGCTCCAGCCCCGCCGGCTCTGACTCCATGTTTTTCCCTTGGTTGCAGATATATGAAGGTGCCTACCACGTCCTCCACAAAGAACTCCCCGAAGTGACGAGCTCTGTCTTCCATGAAATAAAAATGTGGTTCTCTCAAAGGATAGCTACAGGAGGAGCCACTGCCAATCCCTAAGCATTTCAGCCTGATTACCATGTCATGGTCTGTGGGAAATAGGCAGAGAAAGGGGTGGAAGCTGGCTTCTTAGCTTCATCTTACCAAAATCTCAAATTGGAGGGATTCCTAGCACAATTTGCTTAAAAAAAAAAAAAAAAAGTAGACATTCCTATTATGGGATGACCCCCCTGTCAGCTATTTGAACAATTTCCCTTAAGGGGAGGGGGTGGGAAGGGAGAAACCCTTTATGGGAAAAGGGAACCGGGTGGGGAAAGAGCTATAGGCAAATCTCAAGATGGGGTCTATATGCCAATGACTATAGAAAGGAGCCCCTGTGCACCAACTCTCCCCCCCACCACGTGCTTTCTCTTGGACGCCTGGTATTACACGCAGGGAGGGGGGAGGATCCTCTCTCCCTATACTGCAATAATATTTGCAGTGGTTTTATAACTGACAGTTTGTTGAGTTTCTCCTCCTAACAGGACTCCTGTCCTGTTCCTCCATGTCCCACCTCCCATTTGATGTTCAAATAGAAAATGAGTCCTTTAACCCAAGGATCCAGGTAGGAGATTTATTTGGTCATGGGATCAATGTAAATCATTCCATGATCTAATTCATGGCTAATTCAGCTGGCTGGGATCTGTAGAGCCTCCTGGGTGAGGCTGATGTCCCACAGGAAAAAAAAAAACTGAACATGGGAGCACATTAAGCTCCTTCTCAATATAATCAAGTTTTCAGTGGAAAATCAGTATGAAGTATTTAAAAGGAATACAAATAATAACAGCACAAATCAACATAAGAGGAGAGAATTCTCTATCTTCCCCAAATAGACCCTTCCCCTTTCAAAGGATGGAAGCCCTGTAGTTAACAGATCTGCTATATACCTTCAAAGAGTCTGCCTAGACTTGTTTAATCACTGACACTATGAAAGAAAAAAAATCATATTTAATATAAAATGTTTAATATATGATTGCATATTATAAGATATATAGTATTTTGGTGGTTGGGAGAAAGATAATTATAGAAATCAAGGGGGTTTGAGATAACATTGCTTAAAAAAAAAAGTCCATGGTGGTGATGAGTAAAACCATCAAAGCCCATGACAGTTGGCCGGCAAAGCTCTTCACGGCTCTACCTTCTTTAAAGGGTGCCATTGGGATCACTTCCATCTCCTCACGTGGTCCTAGACGTCATCTCTGCCCCCCATCAGCCTTGGGGGAAGACAAGAGTGGACTTTGATGGTAGGGACTCTGCAGTGTTCCGTTGCTCTTTGGAAGATGTTCATCGCTCTGAAGAAGAACAGGACCTAAGGCTCCTTTCCAGGGTCCCCCCCCCATCTCCCCCAGCCTGGCTCTCTGGAGGAGAGAGCTCTGTCCACGACCATCTCAGGCTAAGGCCCAACTGTCTCTTGGGGTTAGAGCCAGCACGACTTGTGGAAGATAATCATTGAAAATGGGATAGTTTGGGCGGAGAGCTGGTGGTACCAAGAGAACTGCTCGGGTAGTCTGCCATGGAGGAAGCTAAAGCAAGTCTGAATTACCCAGGAGATAAAATGAGAGAAAACAGGCCCTTCCTAGGGGAGGCTGGTGTGCGTGATGAGCAAACCCTGAAGACAGTCTTCCTTCCTTCATCAATTCTGCATGGAGGGCACTTCTTTCCCCAGGGTTTCCCATCAAGCCCGTGGTGTGCAGGGCCTTTCCAGATCATCTCCAGTCTCTGAAAGATGTGGGAACGTAGAAGGAAAACTGACACGGCAGAGTTGCTGCTTGGGGAACTGCTTCCTAAATTCCCTTTGGTGCCTTCAGAACGCAAGGAGGGTCACCGAGCATTTCCTGGAGAAGTCACCAGTACTGAGGACACAGCTACCTCTGGTGGAAGGATCGGGTGCTCCGAAACTGCCAGCACATTCTCCCCAGCCTTGTCTGGCTCAGTGGCCGTGGACCTTGGAGAAGAGATGGGGGAATCGTCTGCCTCGTTTTCCAAGTCTGCCCAGCACGGCCAGAAGAATTTAATAACCCTAAAAATATAAATGTGGGAATCCAGAAGCAGATTGGAATTTTGCATAATTAACAAACAGAATTCAAGGGGGAGTCACTTCCTTGAGCCAAAGAGGGAAACTTGTCATCTCTCTCTCAGGCCCTGACAGCAGAGTAAAAAGAGGCGGAGGGAGGATGCTTCAGGCCCTGATCCCGATCCAGTGGCCCGTTTCTTCTCAGGTGTGTGTCCATCTGCCTCCCTTCCCCTTTCCTCTCTCCTTTTCTCTCCCCCTCGGTGAACGCCAGCAATAACAAGGGGTCACATGGCTAAGACACTGTCTTTTCCAAAAATGGACTAAAAAAAAACTCTACATGCTTCATCAGATACAAATTCCATGGCTGTGGGGAAGTTCCCAGAGGAACAATTCAAGGAGCAACCCCCCGCCACGAGGGTCCCTCCCACCCATCAGCCCGCAGGACTCATTTCTGTTTCCAAAACTGCACGTAGACTCCAACCTCACCCGCTAAAACGCCAACACCAGTCTCACAACAGAGAGGGAAAAATTACATCTTTCAGCCTGCTGAGAAGTCAGATTCTGGCCAGATGCCTTCCTCCTTCCTTTTCAGGCCTCAAACCCAGCTGTGGATGAGAAAGTGAGGCAGAACCGTGGCGAAGTCATCGCTGAAATATCCCTGCCTCGACTCCCAGGAGCCAAAAAGGTGCTTCTTGCTCTCGTTCCAGCCCTTTTGCGAGGCACCGGTTTCTATGCCTAGGTTATGGGAACTGACAGTAAGAACTACTACTGGTGCAGCCTCACCCATGCCTACCAGCTCCAGGAACCCGCTTCGGCCGTGAGAGCCAGCTGATGAGACGAGCCACCTCAGAGAGACGGAAACCTTTCCCCCAATCCCACCAGACAAGGTGACCCTGGTCGCCTAGCTCAAAGGCTGCCACTGTAAGGCGAGCAGGGTCTTCCTCCTGAGCTCAGAGATCCAGAGAATGACAAACGGCGCCTGGTGAGACCATGAGCAATTTCCTACCCATTTTAGCCAGGGCATTACCAAAGGCAGGAGACAGACAGGCACCTGTGGGTTCATTGGCAAGAGATGCTTTAGTCTGTTTGGTTTCAGATGTCTGTCCAGATGATGTGATTTCCTCTCCTTTAGAATCAGTCACCTGGGGAGGGGGAAATAATACAGAGATTGTATTCTGGGCAAAAGATTAACCCACATCTGCTTAGCAGGACCAAAGAATCCATCAAAAAAGCACCCTTTTTAGCTGAGGAAAAAAGCAAAAAATCTTGAATAGGGCCCTTTGCCTTCTAAGCAGTGAATGCTTTAGGATGGGAGAGTTGATCATATTTATCACCCTCCCTTTCCCCCCACAATTCCTCAAAAAAGCACCCACTCCTCTATCATCCAGCCCTCCTGCCCAGTGAGTGCTGGGAGGCAGGACCCAGTCTTCCACTGGGTGGGCACTTTGAGGCACAGTTACCTTAGCTGTGAGTAAGAAGGACTTACTTTCCAAAGTAAGGTATGAGAGGGAAACTGACTTCTGATGAAAGGGACCCCGTGCCTGGGCTATTTCATCCAAATGCCAGCGGAGGGACCGTCCCTCTCGGACTCAGAGGTTCCCAAACTTGTAAGGAGCAAATAACCCAAATGTGAGCAAATGGATGCAGCCACTCGTGTCTGGCACCCCAAAGGTGAGGTGAAAATAGAGGGAGAGACAGAGACACAGAGAGGGAGGAGAGAATGGGAATCAGAGATCTCTAGCTAATGTAACTGGGGCTTAAGGATAGCATCGGTTAGGGACTGATAAGCCAGAGTACGGAAGAAATGGGATCCACCTATTAGAATGGACGCTCCTTGAGGGCAGGAACTGTCTCTGTCTCCGATTTGTTTCCAGCACTGAATAAATGCTTGTTGGTTGAGTATTGCCACCCCCCCAATCAGCCAGTCTTAAGGGTTTTTAAACTCTGAGCACGTAATGCCCAGCACCTTAAGCATGTTAAGAGCTTGATAAACACTTGCTTGGATTGCACTGGCTAGGAACGGATCCGATTGGACTGGATGTGCATGCAAAGCTTTTATCTAGGAATGGAAACCAGCTGCTGCTGGTGAGGGGCCCGTGTCCCCTCTCACCAAGCCCCTTGTCCCAAACGGTGATGGGGAGGTGGCAGGCGGCACGCTCAGGGCTTGATTCCAAACCGTGTGGACTTCCACCCATCAATGGCACTGCCTTTCTTGTGCACTATTTGAGGGAACTGGGTTTTCCTTTAAAAGAAGAACACAGCCCAATAGCGATTGAGCAATAGTACTCTGTGCCTGCTTCCTTTCTCCTTCCTGCCCCCATCACTCTAGCATCCAAAGGCCCTACATAACAAGAGGCCAGAAGCATCTTCTGGCCAATGCTATTTTTCCCACCCTGCCCCAAGCCCCGCACTTTAACCTTTTGCTAACACAAACCTATCAATACTCCCAAGTAATTCCTAGCCCATTCCCCTTGCCATGTTCCATTGCAGTTCAATGACATATACTCATATAGACTTTTAGTGGGGCAAATGTGTACAAGTTTAGAACTATTACAGGAACACAGTGTATGATTACTGCTAATCAATAATTAAAAAAAAAACCATATGTTTTCTGAATGGTGTTGGATCTGTGTGTTTTTCTTCAGTGGAACTCAGATGTTGGCCTGAGCAGCTCTTGAACGCTTTTCTCCAAGACTGGAAAATTACAATCTGCTTTGCCAAGATGGAGACAGTTTTCAGCTGTTCCCTCACTCCCTCATCACAGTTCCTTCACTTGCTAAATCCTCAATCTGTTGTCCTGGGGCTTGGTGAGAACTGTGCTAGAAGTGGGCACATCTCAACTCAGGATGAGAAATGGGGAACCCCTGCGCCACTGGCCTAATTTCACCTAATCCATGAAATTTTAAAAGTCATTATTAGCAGCAAAATGTGTATGTTCTCAGATTTATATGTGGCCCTGTCTGCCAATCACCACTACCAGACCTGTCACCATTGGGGACAACCAAAATAACTGGGAGCCCAGAGGAAGAGTTGGGGTGATAAGACCCCAACTTATTTTTTGGCAGCAGAAGGTAAAGAATGCTGGCTTTGGTGTTTGGTCAGAGCTCTGTTACTTATTGTTCATATGCATTTAGACCAGTCCTTTGTTTCCTCAACTATGGGATGATAAGAATTAGATGAGATGACTCCCTCCTGGAGGGAGTCCTGGAATTTATGCTGCTATGATCTCCATGATGTTTACTGATTTTAACTTTTCCCTGCTTCCTTTTCTGCTTCCCTCCCTCTCTTTTTTCCCTTTTCATTTTTTCTTTACTGTTTCTTCCACAACTCACCATCACATGAAACTTTAAAAGAATCTCTTAGTTTGTTAATGTATTGCCTCAGCTGTCATGCATGTTCCCCATTTTTGACGAAAAAGATCAATGAGCCTGACCGATTCTTAGGTGTCTCTCCCTCTCCTGCCTCAGACCATTAGCTCACATTTATGTAAGCCGTTTACAGCTTTCCTGTGCAGAGAATCCAAATCCCAGAAACCAATAGCTCTGTCTTACACCTCTGGAGTCCTGCTTCCAATGTGGGGACCCATTCTGTCTCTGCTGAACCAGGAGAATAAGGGGAGGAGGGGGAAGGAATGGGAAAGCCAGCTTAGTCAGGAAATGGATGGAATACAGAATTTAACTAGCATGTTTCTTCCTCATGGAATGCCTCTGGCTACATCGCATTTTGCAGCTGACTACAAGGAGATCCTAGTCCAGCTCCTCTATCTGACATTCATAGTCCTGCATGAACTGGGTCAACCCGGTGCTTTCTGACAACAAAATTCTGTGACCACCAGATAAAGACCAGCACCCCTCAGAGACTTTGCTCCTTTCTAGGCCATGGCCTTTATGGGGTTTGCCTGAATTAGCTAGGGTCACCTTGTCCAACTGCTTCATTTTACAGATGAGAAAACTGAGGCTCAGGGAGAGGAAATGAACCATCCTATTTTTGAGAAAAAAAGCCCATAAAAAGTGACTGAACCAAAGTTAAACTCCAAGCAAATGGCAAATCAGAGGGCAACGTTTAGGCTCATCATTTAAAAAGTAAACAATCTATATGAAACCAGCTATAGCTGCAGAGTGGCAGTTAGGTGGCGCTATAGTGTACACTATGGCTTGGGGTCAGGTTTTGACTCATCTTCATGAGTTCGAATCTGACCTCAGACACTTACAAACTAAATCATTTAACTCTAGTTGCCTGTAAAATGAGCTAGAGAAAGCAATGGCAAACCACTCTAGTATCCTTGCCAAGAAAGCCCCAAATGGGATCATGAAGAATCAGATACAATTAAACAAAAACAACAAAACATATAAACACAGTTACCTCAGAGCTGATCGAATTTTAGAGGCTTTTCTCCATTTCGTAAATGGAGGAACTAAGTCATAGAGCATCAAAATCACACAGAAAATAAGTAGCAGAGTTAGGACAGAACCAGGATTCCTGATGCATCAGCTTCTAGGGAGACTCCAGAAAAGCATGGCAAAAACCAGGGGGTGATGAAGTGTCCTGAGATAAGGAAGAACATGATACTAAGGAATACTTTATATGATTTTAAGTAAATCATTTTACTCCTCTGGGACTCAGTTTCCTCATTTGGAAAGGGAAGGTGGCATAGCAGATGCTCTATAAGTTGTCTTGTAGCGCTAAAGCCTTCTAACATTCAGGAAGGATTTTACTTTTAACTGAAGACAGTCATGTATTCAGTCAAGGATTATTTATTATGCACCATTAATGCATTATGGATACTCTGGGGAAAAGAAAAGTGTATACTCAGCCTCCCATAGAGTCAGGCTAAAATCCCCACAATGACTGTCCTTATTACTGCCAGTGTTGGGGGTGGGGAAGGAAGGCTAGAGGGAGACAATCATTCAAAAGAACAAGGATCCATAGGGAAGAGCAAAAGGCAGAGTCACTGGGGGAAAAAAAGGATAATTGTCACTTCTTCATATGGTGACCCACCAAAAAGGACCATGTATTTACATCATTTTCTCTACTGCATAATTGCATCCACTCCCAGTTCTGAGAAGAAAATAGATAGTGGTTTTTCCTCTTCACGTGATGTTCCATTTTTTCCCAAAGAAATTAAACTATTCTAGCCCCAGCTTGTCCACAAATCACTTTTGTTCTTGAGGCCTCAGTTTCTCTAACTGTACACTGAATTGCTTCATAAACTGGAAGATCTTCAAAGATCATCTCGTCCAACCACCTTTTGTTTATTTATAGCTGAGAAAAGGCCCAGGGAGGGTCACATAGACAGAAAGCATCAGGGATGAGACTGGAACCCAGGACTAGGTTGTAAGATGAGTTCTAAAGTCCCTTCTAGACAGGAAATGGTTCTGTGCTCCTAAGAACAGTTGTGCCCCTAGACATCTGAAGACATCAAACCTTCAAGGTGTAAGAATTCCAGACTTTGGCATTTAAGTTTAATTGCTTCTCAGAGCTAAATGGAGATGGGACTCTGGAGGGAATATCAGAGAGCAAAGCCTCTTTATTATTTTTGCCCAAGTACTTCTCCACCGACACCTGGAAAATTTTAGGAAAATCCTGATCATTAAAATATTTAGGGAGAAAAAAGCTAGGCAAGATGTATAATAACTAATAGGGAAGAATGCTGCCCATCCCCAACATAGAAAAATGAACCAACCAAGAAAAAAGGAGACATATTTATTTGATATGACCAATATGGGAATCTGTTTTGCTTGACAATAGAGACAAAAGAGTCAAGGTCTTTTTCTTTTGGGGAGAGGGAGCAGAGGGAGTAGAAGGAGAAAATAAATATTAATTTTAAATTAACATTAAATAATTAAAAAATAAATTGTAAAGAAAAAGATGTATGTCTCTTGATGGCCAGCTTTTATTTCCCAAATGAGTTTGAAAGACTATCCAGTGGTTCTCAGACTTTTGTTTTCAGTATCTTTATCCTATTAAAAATTATTGAGGATCTCTCCAAAGAGTTTTTGTTTATCTGGATTATATTTATAGACATTTACCATGTTGGAAATAAAAACTATTTTTGAATCTGTAAACCCTCTAAAAGGATTTCAGAGATCCCCAGGATTCTCCAGACCATACTTTGAGAACCACTGGTATATACTAAGGAGATTCTGACAGGATTTTTTCAGACCCTCTAAAACACTCCCCTCCCCAATCCAGTACTTAAGAGACTTTCTCTTTTTGAATTGTCTACAGTATCAGAGTACGGTGATTTTAGGATGCTGTAAACAAGCAAAACCATGGAGTTTGACATCGGTCAGAGTTGGAAACAACTTAGTCCAACCTCTTTATTTTTTTTAAATGAGAAAAACCTGAACCCTTAAGGGATTAAATCCCTTATGAATTCCCTACTGCTCTGTCTCAATTGCCAATGACTTGTCCAAGTTCACATAAGAGAAAAAGAAAAGCTGACTCAAACCGCAGAGCTCTTTGCACTTTTTCCATCTGGGGACATTACAAGAATATACATGGGTGGCAATGAGAGCCACCCAGGAGTGTTGGTCATGGATAGAGTGGATAGACAGATAGAGAATAGAAAGCTAGATGGATAATAAATAAGAATATTTAGGTAGGTAGTAACTAGGTAGATAGAGCATTTATTAAGTGCTTACTGTGTGCCAGATTCTGTGCTAAGTTCTGGATATATAAATACAAGCAAACAAAATAGTTTCTACTCTCAGAGAACTTACCTTTAAATAGAAGCTGGAAAGGCAGGGGATTGGAGATGGAGAGTACACCCATTAGGAAGTAAGGCTACTGATGAGGAAATAGAAAAATCCAGGGATTTTGAGTGAAGGGCAGCTAGGTGGAGCAACTGGTAGAGCACTGGACCAGGAGTCAGGAAGACCTGAATTCAAATCCAGTGCCAGAAATTTGCTAGCTGTGTGATCCTCAGCAAATCACTTAATTCTGTTTGCCTCAGTTTCTCCATCTGGAAAATGAGCTGGAGAAGGAATCTTTGCCAAGAAAACCTCTAATGGGGTCACAAAGAATCAGACACGATTGAACAGCAACAACAATAGCTGGGAGTGAGGTCAGTCTGGACTTCAGGGAAGGGAGTTCTGAGCCAGGGAGTCGTGAATCCAGAGAGAAGCCACCCAGATGGAGGCCCCAAAGCAGCCACTTGATGCGAGATGTTGCAGGGGTCCCTTTAACAAAATCTGTTCATGGGGTGATAGTGGGTTTACTTTCAGCTAGCCATTAATCTACATCTTTTTGGTTTTGTTTTTTCTTCTGCATATGTTAGGGCCTTGAATATAGTAGGTGCTAAACAGATAGCTCTGCTCTCTAACAGCTCATTGTCTAGAAAGGGAGAAAAGAAATAGGGAGAGGAACTTCGATTTCATTGCTATAAAGAACTCCCAAGTGAACTAACTTTCTCTACTAATACATATTAACGTCTGCTCTGAAATGTATAATCTTAAAGTTTTTTTAGAACAAAAGTGTCAAGGCAGCTAGATGATGCAGTGGTTAAAGCACCAGCCCTGAAGTTTGGAGGACCAGAGTTCAAATCTGGTCTCAGACACTTAACACTTCCTGGCTGTGTGACCCTGGCCAAGTCACTTTTTGCCTCAGCAAAAAAAAAGAAAAGAAAAAAAGAGCAGAAGTGTCAAAACACCCAATTGCCAGCATAACCTGAACCAGATTAATATATAATTGGGAAAAATACATATATAATTGGGAAATATTTAACAAAAATAAATAAAAATGTGGTAATACATAAGTGATATTAATATGTGATATTCTAAGTTACTATGGGGCCACAGGAATCCTTAACTATAGTTAAGTGGCCTCCATTGCTGAGTTTGATACCATTGCTGTGGGCAAAGGGCAACAAGAGAGGAGATGCAT
The DNA here is from genome assembly GCF_016432865.1 of Antechinus flavipes. Taxonomy (NCBI): domain Eukaryota; kingdom Metazoa; phylum Chordata; class Mammalia; order Dasyuromorphia; family Dasyuridae; genus Antechinus; species Antechinus flavipes. Next base: position 57,349,200 of record NC_067398.1, on the reverse strand, counting down.
GATCAGGGCTCTTCTTGGGAAGGTTACATGGGCTGTGGTACACATGACCATTTTTTTTATTTGTTGGAGAAGGCAGGGAGGTTGAGAGTTGAGGAGAGAGAGACACTAAGGGCCAGGATAGGTTAGGAGGTGATTGCAGCAATCCAGGTGATGGATGAGAAGGACCTGGCCTAGAAGATGGGAATGGAAACAGAAGGGCTCATTCAGAGGCTGCAGAGGTGGACACCAGAGGGCTGGAGGAGTGGATGTGGAAGCTGAGCAAGACATTAACCACAGACGATATGGCGTTGCGAACTGTAGGAAGACGGTAGAGCACAATTACTACATATAATCAGTAGAAATAGGAACAGGATTACCAAAAAAAAAATCCACCTCCCTCTCTTCCTTCTGCCCTCTCTCCCTTCCTTGCAGAGGCAAGGACCATAGATGCGCAACATTGCATAAATGGACAGACTGGGTCGTTCAGTTCATTAGTTTTGCTGAAAACTCCTCCCCATCCCTTTTTGTTTCTTGCTATTAAGAATGGCTTGCTGAGTGGGGGAAGGAGGAGAGATATATCCGGAAATAAAGATAATGATTTTTTAATTCTTAAAGAGAAAAAAAAGCAAATTGGAGAGAACTAGGTGGAGCTGGTTTACAAGAGATGACTGAATTCAGCGTTAGACACATGGAGTTTGAAATGTTCGTGAGACACCTACATGAACTGCAGCCAGCAGCTGGACATCACAGGCTTTGGGGCGAGGGGACCATCACCAACCCCCTCTCTTTGTAAAGAAATTGGGCTTCCACGGGGCTAAGTCATTTGTCCAAGGTCACATAACTAGGAAGTTTCAGAGCCCAAGTTTGAAGCCATCTTGTTAATATAGGGCTGGAGCTTGAAAGTTTGGAACTGAAAACAGCGACTGGGGGAAACACTACATTAAGACTAAAAACACCGGCAAGAATGGCCTTACAAATGTCGAGAAAGGGCAGCCGGCGCCGCCTTTAAGGGAGTGGGGCCTTGAGGGGAGAAGGTTCACAAGAGCCAGTGGTAGTGGGAATTAGCCGAAGGTAAGCGAATCCATTAGGAAGCAGCAGTGGAGGCCCAGCTGAGGCAGGCTAGCTGGAATTTTTAATGGAAACAATAAGCGCAGTTGGGTTTCCTTCCCTAAGAACACAGCAGAGAAAGCAGATGGCTGAATTGTCATGGCAGCCACAGGGGAGGTGGGGGGATTGGTTTTAAGATCCTAGTGGGAGAGCATCGCTGATATGGATGCCCGTGAGTTCCTCCTGGCTGGGTAGGGAAGCAGGTAAAACGAGAAGCCGTTGATAGAATGGAAAGAGAGGGCAGGATAAAGACCAGGAGTCCGTAAAAAGGAGGCCAGGCTCAGGTGACTTTAAGGAAGCCCAATTAAATAATTCACTAGTCGGAATACAAACATGCTTCTCACTTGAATTTCTTTCCTGCCCTTCCCCAGAGGAGGGGGTCACAGGCCCACCTCCCCCATGTTTTTGGAGGGAAATCCGACAGCTCAGGCCAGAAAGTCAAGGAATCAGCCAAGTGAGCCCCCTAAATATCAGCCAAGTGAAATCCAGAGATTTCCAGGCGGACATGAGTGAGAAAGGACACTGATTGCAGTGCTAGGAACACAGGCGTCCTGGAGGGGCTTATCCATTCAGATTCTGACAGTAACCGGGGAAGGGGTTGTAGGCCCCTGATGGGGGGCAGAAGGCAAATAAAGCCCATCTGGATAATGAGCCAAGAGGGCTGTGCCCTCCCTCTCCGAGTTCCTCTTGGGGCTGGGGCCAAAGGCCCTGCAGGAAGATAGCATGATCATACTCCTATTAGGCCTTTATGGTTCCCCAGGAGAAGGTTCAGGAGGTGGGCAGAGCAGGTACCGGCCCCTCTCCCTTCAGATTGAAGGGATTTTGCCCAGAGCCACACAGTGAGGTGGTTCTGGGGTCAGGTTTCTGGCAACAAGACCAGTACCTGGCCCGTGGAATGCGCTATAATCCCCACCACCGAGTGGCTTTGGAGATGACTCCAGCCCCCGACTTCTGCCACACAAAGCAGTGTCCCCCCATGGGAGGCTGGCAGTGTGAGCCGGCAGAGGTCAGTCTTCTCCCCAGGGCTCGCACAGGGAACTCCAGAGACTCGGAGGCTTTTCCAAGCACGCCCGGGCTGCAGTTCCAGACCCGGAGCCCATGGCCCGTGCAGCAGGCTGCACCCCCACCTCCTCCTTGTCAGGGATCCATCCTTCCCTCAGCGTAGCTGATGCTTCTTCCCCAAGCTGGTTTGTGGCAGTCCTGGATCAGGAGAGAAGCTCCTTGCTGAGCAAGCCGGGCCAACCGTCTCCCAGCAACCCCATCAATCCCCTCTGCTGGGACCCGGCAGGAGCCTAGAACCCAGAGCTCCAGAGCTGATGCCTCTACGGGCCATCAGAGCTGAGAAACCAATGCCTTCAAAGGCTGGTGGATTTGCTGGAGGCAGAGAAAACAGATCTTGGCTGGGAAATGAGGAAGACAGAGCCCCAGGGAGCAGCTTCCAAAATAAAACAGATGAGAAAACGCAGCCAAGCCCCAGATATAATAAACCCCAGATAATTAACAAGCCGTCGCCGAGATAATCATAGGGAAATATATTTTTATTGCCGCACACATGCTCTTCTGTTTTATTTTTAAATAGTATATATTAGAATAGATCTTAGCTCTGAAAACCTGCAGTTTGGACTTTTTTTTTTTTTTCTGAGAGAAAGGTGCTGGGCAGCCCCAGCCCCTCTCCGGTCCTGTCTGAGCAAGGGTACCTGGGGAGACCTCCAGTAAATAGTGCGGGGCGGGGGGAATGGTGGGAGAGGGAAGGGAGGGGGAACAAGTCTCCTCACAAGCCCAGATCAGTTTTCTCTGGGGTTAGCATAATCCCCAGGCTTTACCTGGCCTTGGAGTCCTTGGGGGAACCCCGTTTTCCCTACATCCCAGTGTTCCCAGGATTTTCATCCCAACCAAAACTCACTCTCCTACATCCCCACCAGGAAAGTCTGGGAGAAACCTGTTTGTGCTTTGAGAAAACAAAAGGAAAGCACCCATCCCAGGGCCCCAGGGACCAGAAGGACTCAGCTGGGCCCCAAACTGTAAGCCTCGGGTGTCCTGAGGGGGGCCCAGCAGGGCCACCTGCCTCTCTCCCGCCCACCTGAGCCTGAGCTAGAGACCCCGGAATGGCTCTCGGCCCATGGCCAAGGGGCCACACGCCGAGGGAAGGGACGCTCCCTGATGCACGCCACCCTCTGGGACCAGGACTCTCCGGTCCTTCGAAGCAGAGGAAGATGATCGCAGCAGACAGGTCCTGCCCCGACCCCAGAGGCAGGATGGGGGCAACCCTGGCCCCTAAGCCTCCTTCACCCACAGTGAAAGGGCCGGGGGGGAAAGCTCAGAACCTGGACGGAGTAAGGCAGGCTGGGTAAGCACGAGCCGCAGAGCCCACGGCCCAAAGCAGGGGAAAGCACTTCTGCCCCACAGCCGGGGTGGAGGGAGGGCTTTGGCCACACAGGGGTGGTCAGAAGAGAAGTCAGCCTCGTCGACGCTTCTCTCCTTTGCCCAGCAGAAAAATACATTCTTAGCTTCTAGAAACAAAGATTCAAGACCTATAGCGAATGAGGTTTTCAACCCCAAGGATATAATCAGTGCTTCCCCTCCTCACACTCCCAGATTCAGGGGAGGGGCGTGCTGAGACAAAGCTGTCCAGACACCACAGCGTCAAGTCCGGCCGGGCGCCCGCCTCCGGGCTGATGCTTCTCGGCAGCCAAGGGGAAGCCAGACCAAGCCCTGGGCAGAAAGAGGAAGGGGACGTCGGGACCCCCGGGCAGCAGCATCTGCAAGTCAACAGTCCAGGCCGATGTTGGCCAAGAGCTCCTCCAGGACCTGCAGCCTCTGGCTGGCCTCCTCGATGGCGCTGTAGGTCTGCACGTTGCTTGTGATGTGGAAACGGATGTCGTCCACCAGGGGGATGGAGTCCGTCTCCTGCCGCTCCGCCACGGCCGCCGCCTCCTCCTTCACGGCCGCCACAAACTCCTCCCGTTCCACCAGCTGGAGAAGGGAAGAAGGGACAGAGTCTGGCCACAAGTCCTGGGGGAAGGGGGTGGGGGCAGACCCTGCACTCAGGGAAGCTCCATGTCTCCTACAGCCGGTGCTGAGCCTGCCACACCGGGACCCAAGTCCGGTTCCCCCCACCCTCACCGACCCCCAGCCTCGGCTCCCACCTTCTCGATGACCTTGGCCATGAACTCCGTGCACTGGTCCTCCAGCCGGGTCAGCTGGAACAGCTTAGCCACCTTCCAGACCCCGACCACGCTGTCCTCCTCCAGCACCTGAGCCAGGCTCCGGCCGCACAGCCGCTTCAGGCCGGGCAGCAGGTACATATCGGCCACACACAGCACATCGTAGGCGATGTCGGGGGACAGCTGCAGGGCAGACGGGGCGGCCTCCTGGGTGGGGACCCTCGTCTAGGACGCCCCCCCAGCGGGACCTCCGAAAGATCCCCCAAACCGGACCCCTCCAAACAGGGAGGAGGAAGCACTGCCTAACAGAACTGCTTCCCTGCTTTAACGGCAGAATGATGTCATGTTTTTTAGTATAGCATTCAAACCCTATAATCCGGCCCCTGGCTACCTGGTGAGACTTCTCTCAACCAATCAATAATCATTTATAAACAAAATACTATTTGTTACATTATGTATTTCATATATAACATAATAAATATAATAACCATTTATACCTACTATGTGCTAGGCACATGCCTTAGATTTAACCCCCCCAATTCAACATCAAGTACTGGAATTATAAAACCAAAAATAGCAAGTCTGTTCTCGTCCTCCCAAAGGACATTCCACTAAAGGCTTGGAGGCTGGTAGGGAAACAAGTACACAGATAATTCATTTCCAAACGTGGCCAAACCAAATCTAAAGTAATTTCAGAGAACAGGATCAACTGGAGAAACGAGGGAAGGGCTCAAACAGTTCTGAGGGGAGCTGGGTTTCCCAGAGGAAGAGCATTCCGGGGTGGGGTCTCCTTGTTCACAGCTCCCTGTGCTGGGGTGAGCGCTGACACAATCGCCCTCACCCAGAATGCCTTTCCTCCCCACAAAATAGCCCAGTTCTAGAATATAGTAGTAAAGGGATGGCCAAGCCAACTCCATCTCCCTGTAGGGTTATTCAACAAACAGGAGGAGGGAGCTCTATCCAGTTTGCTAGATGTCACTCATCTTATGGACTAGATAATAGGGCAGTCAGAGATGAACTTGGACTTGGTTGGACAATCAAACCCAGAGAGTTGGTCAACAACGGTTCTCCATCAACTTGGAGAGATGTCTCCATCTATGCTTGTTCTAACTTTGTCTTAAAAAAAATTAGCTAAAGGTAGAGATCAGTGGTTCTCAAAGTATGGTCTAGAGAATCCTGGGGATCTCTGAAACCCTTTTAGAGGATCTACAAATTCAAAAATAGTTTTTATTTCCAATATGGTAAATGTCTACAAATATAATCCGGATAAACAAAAACTCTTTGGAGAGATGCTCGATAATTTTTTCATAGGATAAAGATACTGAAAACAAAAGTTTGAGAACCACTGGTATAGATGGTTTGCCCATCCAAGCTTTAGATACACAGCTGGAAGGGATGGTAAACTCATTGGGCAACAGAATTAGGATCCAAAAAATTCATGACAGGCTAGAACACTGGGGGGCAGCAAAGCACAGTGGGAAGAACAGCGGGAGGCCCAGGAGCTGAGTTTATCCCCAGCTCTGCTATGGCTTATTAGCTGTATAACCACAGGTGAATGGCCTAACCTCTCTGAAACTGTTTCCTCATCTGTAACATGAAGAGGCTGGGCTGCTAAGGTTCTTTCCAGCTCTAGATCTATAATCTTATTATTAAGCAGCATCTAAGAAGAAGATATTTAAATTTTAATTTAAAAAAATGATGAAATTTAAATGTAAAGTAAAATGTAAACTTTTTACATGGATTTTTTACTCTTTTTTTCCCCCTTCTATCTGGGGTTGGGATAGGAGAGAGAGAAAATAAAAGCTTGTTCATTGAAAAGGACAATAACAATTTTTTTTAACCCACTAGAAGGTAAGTTTGTTGAAGAGAGAGATGGGCTTATTTTTGTAACCTTTGCCTAATACAGTGCTGAGCACAACTGAGGTGCTTAATAAATGTTGAATCAAACTGGATTCAGAAAATGATTTCACAAGAACAAGATGAGAGCAGCCCAGCTAAAGAGCAGAAGCTCATCTGAAGGAAAGCTGGGGCTTTCTTGGGAGCTTGGTGATGAGGCACCCAGAGAATTAAGGCTTTCTTAGGCTGTAGCTTCCAAGTGAGGGAAGGGACAAACATTCTAGGCTCCTGAGCTGTGGTCAGAATACGCTGAGAGGCCAGTTCTCTATCCTGAGGGCTACATTTTAGGAAAGATGTCAGTAATGGAGAGAATGTCCAGCAGAGGGCAGAGAGGACAACGATGGGTTTCACTCAGACTGGCTGAAAGAACCAGGAGTATTTAGCTTGATGGCACAATTCCTAAGAGTCAGAACTCTCCCAAAGTGCCATGAGCTGCTGTAGAGGTAGTGAGCACCCCATCCCCAAAGTGTTTCGAGCAAAGGGTGGATGGTCACTTGTTGGAGATGCTGTGGTTTGGCTCAGAGTTTGTCACTCAGGAATGGTCCGGCTCTGCCTCAAAGTCTAGTGTGAACATCCATTCTCCCCTACGAGCACTATCTGCCCCCCACAGAGGGTCCGTCTCCTGTTACACACCCAGTATGTCTGCTCTGCTCCCGCCCCCAGCCAGGTACCAACCTACTTGCACAAGGGGAGGACCTCGTATTCGTTTTGTCTCCTTCCCCACACTCAGCTAGCGGGCGTCCCAAACCCAGCCTGGGGGGAATGAAATAAATGCCTACAGAATGGGGGGCCTGACCTCTGTGTCATCACTGTACACGTAGTACAGCACGCGGGTGAAGATGTCAGGGGAGATGCCATGCAGGGTGACCGCAGGGAGGCCGGGAGAAGCTGCCAGCTCTTCACTCTCGCTGAAATGGTCATCCAGCAAGGCCCGAAAGTAGTCACTGCGGCCACAGAAGAAGGCCTAGGGAAGCGAGGAGGGGGAGGGGTCAGGGGACCCCCATCACGCGACCACAGGACCACAGACTGGGAGCTAGCAGGTGCCCCGGAGGGTACCCGGTCCAACAGGTGACCGTCGGAGGCTGGGACCTCCTGCTGCCCAGGCCAGCTCTTTCCCCCACACTGCCTGTATTTATCCCTAAGGGTCCGGGTCTTTTCTCCAAGGTCTTCACCAAAACTCCAACCTTGGCCTCTTCCCCGCGTACCACCCACCTAATGTCAGGGAGCCTGCGTAAAGGGTCTGGGAACAGGCAAGCTCTGCAAGACCTAACGAGGTGAGGTCAAGGAAGAGAAGGAGCAGGACAGTGAAGGACTGGGAGGCAGGGACAGGTCTTGGAAACTGGGATAGGGTGAGATCTAGAGAGGGCTAATAAACACTTGGGGGACCCAATCCAGGGCAGGCACCTTGTGGCATAAGAAGTTGTAATCTCCCACACGAAAGCAGACGTCAGGGCAGCTGCTAAAATTGTCGGTGCTGTCAAAAGGTAACTCTCCGAAGCCCACCTGAGGAATCAAGAAGGAGGCTGGGATTGCAGCCTGGAGCCCCTGCCTGCTGAGGTCCCAACACCAGCCCCAGAATAAAGAAGTCGGGACACGTTCGGAAGCAGCACTACCCTAGACATCCCACCCTCAGGCTTTGGGAAGGGGCCTGGACTCACCCGGAGCTCTGGAGGCAAGGCACAGTCTGCCAGCAGCGCCAGGTCTTCCCGGAGCCGGCAGTCGGCAGGGGGGGGCTCGATGGTCAGCACCTTCACACAGGTCCCCGGCTTCGAGGCCACTGCCAAGCAAGAGCACAGCTTCCTTCTGTTTCTATCCCCAGCTTAGCTGCCACACGGCCTGATCCGGCACCACCCCAGGCCTGCGGGCTTCCCGGAGCGGCCGAAGGGACTCACCAAACTCGTAGGCCTTTTTGCACTTGGTCTCCAGGCCGGTGATGAGCTCCTGCAGCTGACACTGCTTGGCCAGCCTCTTACAGTCACTCACGTGCTCCACATCAATGTCCAGGCGACCTGCGGGGAGAGGAGCCGGCCGGCGTTCAGAGGGACACAGTCAGGCAGGATGTGGGGGCAAAGCTCAGAACAGAAGGGCTCCTGGCCTCTTCTCTAGCTGAACAACAGGAGGCTGTACAGCGACCTGCCTCTGTCTCCTCATCAGTAAATCTCAGAGACTCAGAGTTGCCAGAAGTAGGGAAAAGTTTGGTCAGGACTTGTCTCTGATCCCCCTACTAGGAAACCGAGTCATCTAGGATAGAGAGATGCGACCCACCTGGAGGGACCACAGCCACAAACATGCCCAGGACACTGTGGGTAAGGGACTGCATGAGTGCAGGGAACCTCTTCTCAACGCAAAAACTTACTCAGGGTTAAGGAGGCGGGGCAGACCATCAAACTGAACTCTGTTCTCAAGCCAACTGTCCCCTAAGGGACTCTGTCCTAATCCCCAAATGCTCACAGCTGAAGGCTAAAGTTACCAAGTACTTTGGAATGAGTTCTGACTGTTGCCCATCTCTTAAACGGGCTATGGACAGAAATGAACTGATCGCTAGGAGATAAATGAGTTCCGTCCACCCCACCACGGCCACCCCAGCTCTGCCAATCACCAGCCCCCAGGAGAGGGGCCACCTGTGTAGAGATACTGCAGAAGGGAGCCGAAGGCCATGGGATTGATCTGTGGAAAAAAAGGAAAAGTCAGAGCACCATGGGAGCTCAGAGTTCCCCTTCCCCTCCCTTGGGAAGGACACCTTATATTTCCTCAGTATCCCCTCTCCAAAGGCCAGACTGACAGTTCCCCTGCTGTTCAACATCAAAGCCTTGGTGGGGTGGAGACAGTGGGGGCAGGAAAGGAGCCCAGGATCCCTCAGAAAGGAGACGTCCACCCAGGACAGACCATGTGACTTCCTATTCCTGAGTGTCTGGGATCTAGGGGCAGCCTCCTTCGGGGCCCAGAGGTTGAGTTCTCAAGGCCATGGCCCAGGACATACCAGTGGGTGTTTGAGAGCAATCACACTTTTCCCCTTCCACTTGGTATCAAACATGTTGGCAAAGTAGCTGCTTCGGGCACTGAGGATGCATCGGTGGGCACAGAAGGATTTCCCATGGACGATGAACACGATGTCACTCTGGTAGCCTTGCTCCAGGAGCCTGGGGGGAGGGGGCTGGGTGGGCAGGGGCACGGAGGGGGAGGGGGCCATGGGCCATGAGGGGGAAGTGGCTATGATCTCCCCCACCCCTTCCTGTCCGCTCCTCAGGCCCCAAGCCCTGCAGGTCCCTCTTTTCAGAGCCAGGACCCAAGATTTATAAACAGGACAGCAACTGGAGGAAGCTTATCTCCCCCAAACACTCCCAAGCCCATGAGTTGGCTCTTTTTGAGTCTGTACAGCTTAGTCTCTGATATGAGGGGAAATGATACTCAAATTTCCAATTTTATGCCTTGAAAGGATATCTAGGAAAAAATCTCAAGTTGGTGTGGGGACGTCTGCCATTCTTTGGCCTCCTCATAGCCATGGGAAATGGCCCGATGAGCTTTGGCCCAAAGATGGTTCTGAGGCAAAAAGGAGGCCCCCTAAAATGCCCAAATGGGCGTAATTTCCTCCTCCTCCTCTGTCCTAGAGAAGGGAGAAAGGCGCCCGCAGCCCTAGGCCCTCCGCCAGCCCCTCACCGCTGCAGGAAGTCATCATAATAATCCCTCTGCATTCGAGTGGAGGTGATCTGCTTGTAATCCTTCAGCTCGCGACGGATGGTATCGCTCAGCGCCCCATACAGGCAGCGCTCCCCGTCAAAAGTGTTAGCTTCACACCTGGCACCTGAGGGATGAGGCAAAATGAGCACAGCCTGCTCTTCCTGCCCTCTGCCCAACCAACCCCAGTCCCTGGCCCCACTCTAGACCCTTCCAGCCCAGCCAAGGCTCCCTGGGGCCTTATCCTTTCTCAGCCCTTCTGTGGGGGTCCAGACATAAATGCCATGTGCTCCAACAAGCCCCAAATGGAGTTTTTACAGGGTGAGGAGGAGGTGGTGCCATCAGGATTTAGGCTAAAGCAAAAGGCAGGACTCATACAGCTGGACAGTTCCCCAGGGCATGGCCCCAGGCTGGCAGGAGAAGGACAGAGAAAGATCTCCAGCATCTGGGTCCAACCCACCTCAAAGGGTCTGACTCCCCCCAGGGAGTGCTTGTGCGCACGTGCACACACACACGCGCACACACACACACACACACATGTCTTCCTGTCCTTACCATTGGCCAGGAGATAACGTACTAGCTCCTCATGTCCACACAAGCAGGCATAATATCTGTGAGGAAAAAAAAATCCACTCTGCAGAGCTCATTATAGCACATTCTGCCCCTCCTTTCCTCATATTGGGGCAAAAAGGTATTAATAAGGTAGTGGAATGAGCAGGAGCTGCCTCCGGGAGGCCAGAGTTCAGATCCAACTCTCCCACTGACGAGGCTGGGTAGCGGTCTTCCCAGCTCTCAAATGAGGTGGGGGAAAGGGAGGGAACATCACACTTAAATAACTTGCCTCCCAACTGTTACACACACAGCCTTTAAAGGGCTCTAGAAATCAAATCACACCCACGGCCAGCCCCCTCCTCAAGAACCCAGCTTTTAGCTCGGCCTCCCATCCTTCTTCCCCAAAGCATGCTTCTTCCTTACTCACTGAACTCTAATGGTTTCCTATTGCCTCAAGCACAAAAGAGGAACTATAATTACCCTTTAAGCCCTACAAACTTGACCCCAATCTATCTTTCCATTCCAACAGCCATTCCTTCTTCTCCCGCTCTCTCTGCAATCCAGCCTTATCAGCCTTCACTCTGTTCCCAGGGTATGAGATTTCATCTCTCAATTCCATACCTTGCTATTGGCCATCTTGCCAAGTCTTCCTCTACTTCAAACCACCTTTCCTTTTCTTTTAAGACACTGCTCTAGCACCTCCCACCACCCACTACCCACTAGTGCCTTTCTTCCCTTATACAACATTGTATAAATCTTTATTTATTCACCTTCCATTTGTGCTGGGTATATTTATATATGCCTGATGAGAATATCAGATCTTTAGAGTACAGCTTGTCTCATTCTCTGTATTCATCCTCATTACCTCCCTTTAATAAATGCTCAATGATTGACTGATATGAGATTGGGGGATTCTTCCCCCCTAAGGGAAGTGGAGATACTCACAGAGGGGTACTGTCCCATTTGTCCCGGACATTGATCTCCACATCTCTCTGCTCCAGAAGGTACCTGAGTGGAAAGAAGAAAGCAAAGAGTGATTAATGCCTCCTCAGTGGAAGTCATCCATCCCCTAAAGGAGAAAAGGAACTCTACTGATCCATGAGACTGGGGGGCAGAGTGGGGGAGGCTCAATGCAGAATGACTAGAGAAGAGGCCTCTTCTCACAGGACACATAATGGCCATGGGAACAGAAAAGATGGATGTAGATAAGAGCAAGATCCTGAAGGAAGAATCTACAAGATTCGATGACTGATTAGCTATGAAGGACAAGAAAAAAGAAAGTGAACCAAAGGACAGAAATAGGGAAGTTGGAAGGAAGAGCTGATTTTATAAGATAAGTTAAGCCTGATTTGAGAAACGCTGAACTTACAATCCTAGCAGAATGCTGAGTAGGAAATTCTCAGAAGTTAATTGGAAAAAAAAGAGGCCTGAAATGCAGGGGAGAAGATGGTGTGGGAGACAAAGTTATAATAAGAGCTGCAGAATGGTTAGAACCCCCAGTGAGGGAGGGGAAGGGCCTCAGGATCAGGAAATCCTAGACACAAATCCTGCAAAGACATATCCTGCATATTATTCTGGACAGGTCACTTCCCATGTCAGTGACCCCAGCAAGGCTTCAGGTTCCCATTAGAAGCTTCTTCAAAAACTAAAATCACAAGTGTGCCAAAAAGGATAACAGCAATTGAGATTTCAGAGGCCCCCTGAGACAGAGGCATCAAGCACAGAGCCTACTCTTGCCCTAACCAGATGCTGGGAAATATTTAACAAAATAATTAAAAGTACAATATAAAACAATAAAATAAAGTAGACATTATTAACATGTGGTTTGCTCATTTAATATGCGGCCTGAAGGGATCCTCATATATATTTTAGTGGCCCCAGTTCTATGAGAAATTGATACTCCTGCTTTAAGGTATGAAGCAGGCTTCAAGGGGCAGCTAAGTGGCACAGTGGATAGAGCACCAGTCTTCTAATCAGGAGGCTCTGAATTCAAATGAGGCCTCAGACTCTTAATACTTCCTAGCTGTGTGACCCAGGGCAAATCACTTAATCCCAATTGCCTCAGGAAAAAAAAAAAAAAAAACAACAACAACAACAACAACAACAACAGACTTCAAGGTATTCCAGTGGCTATTATTGTTTGCAGGTGAGGAAACTGAGGTTTGGAAAAATTAAATGTCTGGATTCTGTTTGATCTGGGGCCTTCCCAGCTTCTGAGTCTGAAATCTTTTCCCCACACAATGCTGTCTCATTTTCTCTCTATTGCCTCAATATCATTACCAGTTACTATACAGTTATCTATATACAGGTGAGAACTGAAACGAGAGGAAATAGAAGCATCAAGTCAAGGAATCCAGAGACAGAAGTGGACAAAGGAAGCCAAAGGCTGAGGGACAGGAAGCCAGGAAAGCAAATGAAATAGCAAATGATAACTGGGAGACCAGGTGAGTGTAGTTAAGACGCAGGAGCAATAGTTTCAAGAAGAATGCATCAATGAAACTGGAAAGTATGGGATGAGGAGACCTGAGAAAAGGCAATAAGTCCAGGGATTGCAAAGTGGGTTGGTGGTCACTGGTGCCATGAAAATAGTCCTAAGACACAGTGGTAAGTGTACTCTTACCAGGAGTAAGAGTAAGAAAAAAAAGTGAATAGAAGCAAAGCATGTACTTCTATTTCTTAAGAAATCTGGTGGAATATATTGTATCTAGGATATACTGCGACATATTTAACATGTAAAGGACTGCTTGCCATAGGGGGTGGAGGGAGAGAGCGGAAAAATCGGAACAGAAGTGATGCAAGGGATAATGTTGTAAAAAATTACCCTGGCATGGGTTCTGTCAATAAAAAGGTATTATAATAAAAAAAATTAAATTTAATTTAAAAAAAAGAAATCTGGTGGAGACTAAAAAGGAATACCAAAAAGGAGAGCAGCAGGGAGTAAAGACTTTTTTTTTTCATTATAGAGACTTGGGATAGTTTGGAGAAAGAAGTCAGTGGACAGGGAGTGACTGGATTTGCTAGAAGGAGAGAAATAGCTGACAGAACCGACTCAGAAGAGGGAGAGACAGAAGCAGGACAGGAACATGAGGTTCAAAAATGGGTCCCTAAGGCAAGAAAGATAAATATGCTAGGAGGCAAGGAAATGAAGTCCAGAGCAATGATCATTTTCTCTTAGGGAAGCAAGAGAGGAAATCATTTGCATATCAGCCAAAATTTCTCCTGGGGGAATAGTGCATTAGGCACCCCTTCCCCCAACCCCAGGCTCCCAGTTTGGGATACTCCATGTCCCTAGATCCTTAGCAGTGAACCAAGGAGGCTTCCTGTGAGAAGGTAGCGTTGTCTGGGGTAGAGAGTCCCAGTTTGGGATAGTCCATCTTCCTAGATCCTTAGCAGTGAATAAGGAAGCTTCCTATGAAGAGAAGACGGCTTAGCCTGGCTTAGAGCTACCAAAGAAGTAGGGTTTTCATACATGAGGATGATCCCACTGTACAAGACCTCGGACTGCCAGCTGATGCACCAGGGTGAAAGATCTCCTCTGGGGCCTCTCCTACTTAAGTTCGGAACACTACCCTCTCCCATCCCCCCAAAGAGAGGCCTTCTTGCTCTGCGACCAAAAGGCCTATCTCAGGTCCCAGAGCTCTCCCACCAGATACATAACCCCTTCAATTCCCCAGGAATTGGGTCCCTCTTAGAAAGAACGTTTTAGAAATCTGGCCCAACCTCAGGCTGGAGAGGCTCTGCCTTGATTCTACCTGGCTCATACAAGCGGGTATGCCTGCGGTAGACAGGGCACTAATGGACCTTCTTAGAAGGACCTCCTTCGAGGTCTGCCCAGTGTCAGGTTTAGAGGTGCTGCCGGGAATCTACCTGGCTCATGCAGGTGGGTATACTTGCAGAGGACAGGGCATTAATGGCAAAGTCAGAGAAAGAACAGACTTCTGGGGCTCCTTGGGTCAGTTTCATGCAGTGCTCTGAGAGGCCAGCAGAGGGAGGAAGGAAACAAGATAGTTCTGATGGTGGATCTCACCTTTATATAGGCCTAATTCTCAGGATATATGAGGTGGTCACCTCTATTAGTTGCATAAATTGGGCTCTGAATTCCCTTATAGGATAACACATCTTTCTCCCTCCCCAAAGACAAGAAACAGAAGTGGAGGGCAGGAATTTGGCCGGGGATCTCATCCCCTGTCGGCCCCTCCTCCTTCTCTTCCCCCCTCCTCCCCCCCCCCCCCCATCATTTACTCTCCTGCTTACAAACACACTGGGCTATCAAGATGCCCTCGTCTTGGCTCTGGGGAAGAATACAGCCCATGATCCTCTTTGCCTCCATGGAGAGCAATACTGCTATGGTGAGGACCCTCAGGAACTACTAGTGTGCCCCTCACCCCTATTCTTCAGTGTTGGCTTTGCACCCCCAAACTCCAGGGCACAGCCAAAAGGAATTCTGAGACCCCCCCTCCATATTCCTCAGTCCTTTCTCAGCATCCACGCCGCCTTACGATGTCACCCTCCTTCCCAAAGCTCCTAGAACATACAATCCCTGAAACTCTCCAGTGCTCCTCCCTCGCCCCACCTCCCCGCATCTCTTCACCTTTCCCCTCCCCACCTTCCCTCTGCATAGTCTTCCTCCTCCTCGCCACACTTCTGCCCAGTCCTGGCTCCCCAGATCTCTGCACGCCTCTCCCCGTCCCCAAACCACTCTCTCTAAATATCCCCCCTTCTCCCTCCCTCGGCGCGTCATCCGCCTTCTCCGTGCACCAGCTTCCATCACACACCTGATCCCATCCCCCATCGCCCTCATTCCTCCACATCTCCCATCCCCCACGTCTCCCAATCTTTGCACACTTCCTCTCATCGCGCACAGTCCCTCGCCCTATCCCATCCCCTATCCCCCCTTTTCCCATCCTCCAGTCATTGCAGACCTGCCTCGCCCCCACCTTCCCCTCCCCCGCTCCCCCAGACCCCCGGCCTCCCTCACCGGACTCGGCATACGTCTCCTTTCTTGCAGCTGATAAAGAGATCGCTGGTGTCCATGGCCCGGAGCGCTCATGACCCGGTGGGTTCGGGCTCGGCGGGGGTTCGGGGAGACTCTGGCGGCGGCGAAGGCGGCGGCGGCCCTTCCCTTTTCCCGGCCCTTCCTCGTCCCAGTCCCGGGGCGGATGTAAACACTGCAGGCCCCAAGGCCCGGCTCCGCCCCCGGGGCGGGGCGGCCGCTGCGGCTGCTGGGGCCCGAGGACCAACGACCCACTGCCCGCACGCCGGGTTCTAGGTGTGGGGAGCCCCGCCGCCGTCGGGTTCTAGAGCGGTCGCTGCGGCAGCGTTCTAGGCTGCGCGGCCTGGGCCGGAAGGGAAGCCCCAGCCTCCACGAGATTTTAAGCTCCTTTCCTAAGGATAGGAGCAGGACTGCTAGACGTGTTGCCAGAGGACTCGGGTTCGAATTTGGGCTCCTCCAATTTACTGAACCTCTCTGGGCCTGCTAACACGCCTATGATAGTGAAAGCGATCACCTTTGTGGTCCCTTCCAGCTCCCAATCCACAGTCCCCCGATCCCTGGGGGGCCTCGGCCAAAGCACTGGCCTAAGACACAGGGACTAAGCTTTAAGGCTATAACGCTGAATTTAACTGCACGTCTTAGGGAATTGTTTTTTGCGGCTATTTTGTATCCTTCCTCGGAGGACGGAGTGTGCTTAATAAGTGTTTATTGTTGCTATCTTGTATCTCATCCACTTCCTAATATAGCCTTTGTCCTAGGTAGACACTTAATGAATGATTCATTCTACAAAGATACAAGACCTTCCCCTTCCCACCATCTCTTTCTAGTGCTGAGAACTTATCTAACCTCGGGCCTGGGGCCAGAGGTCATGGGGTTCTCAGAAGGCGGACTTTGGCCACCTGAGGACTTAACCTGGGTATGGGATTGACATTTGGTTTTAGAGGTCCTCTTCCCCTTCGCATTTAAAGGGCCGCAGGCTCTGCTGGTTTCAACTAATTCCTTCCAGGGTATTTATTACCCATTCCCCAGCCACTAAAAGGACCCCAAAGTGGGAGGTCTCAAAGGAATCAATCTCTAATTGATAGAGAGCCAGGACAGTCAAGTTAAGCTCATTCATAGAATGTTAGAGCTGAAAGGATCTTTAGAGATTATCTAGCCCAAACAAACAAACAAACAAACAAAACATTTTCTATATGAGGGAACTCAGAGCAAGAAAGCTAAAACGGTGTGTCCAAAATGGAACAGTTGATGGGTGGTGAAGCTGCAGTCAGTCTATATGCTTTCTATCATAATACAGAGTGTTAGGGAGCTCCATACTCTATGGCCAGGATCCTCAAATTATACTTTGTTGGCCAGCTTTAAGGATGGTAGGATAAAGGTGACTGCAACAAAATACCTGGTGAAGGTTCAGGAAAGGCTACTGACATATCAGAGCCACTTTAGACACACTTGTCCATGTTGTGGGTATGTCTGTACTAGGTAATCTTTGGTGACCTTAAAGAAGGTTCAGGGTCTGGCCATGCTACAACAAAGCAAGCTTCTGAGGTTGACCTCCAGCAAAGGCCTGATTTGGTGGTTTAGGGGTAAAATGGGGACAGTTGGAAGTGCTGAGGCCTTCCTTAGCTCTCTAGCTGAGAGAGGCTGCAAGGAGATGAGGCAAAGAATCAGAATTGAAGCTGGGAGTCATCTGGTATCTGGTCCAACTTGGACCCATTGTGAAATGGTCAGTCAGTCACCTAGATTCTCTTTAGAGCTCTCCCAACCTCCCAAGCCAGCTTGATCCAATTTGGGATGTTCTTCCTGGCATTGCCACTTCTGCCTTATTATAATTAGTCCTTCTGGGACCAATTCCCACAGGACAGCCCTTCAAATACCTCATGATAACTATCCTGTTCCCCTGAGACTTCTCCAAGATAAGCAGTCACAGTTCCTTCAGGTAAGGCTTGCTCTCTTTTGGGCACTCTCTACCTTATCAATCAAGCACTTAATGTGGGCTATGCACTTCCAGAAGCATTGAGGATACAAAAAGTCCTTGCCTTCAAGGAGCTTACAACAATATCATTGTTAAAACTGGTACTTGGGACTGAACACATTGTTCCAGCTGTTATCTGAACAGAACAGAGGGCAGAGAGATTATCATCTTTATATTCTAAATATATGGAAAACAAGCTCACATTAGAATTTTTGTTTTTGTTTTTTTGGGCTTCTGCATCATACTGCTGACTCACATTGAATTTAAAGGCCACGAGAACCTCAAAACTTCTTAGAAATAATTGTCCTACTATGCCTCCTTCCCATCCCTCTCCCTTCCTCATCCTATTTTTGAGGTTGATTTTTGTTTAACCCAAGTATATACATTCATCTCTATTGAATTTCATCTCATTGGATTCAATCCAATATTCTCATCTCTTAAAATCTTTTTAGATTCTGTTTCTCTGACTGTATTTCCTTTTCTTCTCCTTGATAGTCCAGGAATACGGCATCTCCACAAAGTAGGGAAGTGCATTCTTCTTATACTGTGTCCTCCCATATACCCACAATCTCCTGGATGGGGTCTTTCTGCCAAATTGCTCTGAGAACAGTATCTCCTATTTCCCTCTTCTCTGGTCAAATCCAGATCTTGTTATGAGGACCTTCCACTGACCCAACTAAAGAGCCTATAGGTCAACTAAGTATGTCAATAGTCCCACCTTGTATCATTTGTAAAGTCAAAGAGCATGTCATCTGTGTCTTTGTCTAAGCTACTGATAAAAATGTAAAAAAACAAAACAAAAAAAAAAAACACAAGACTAAGTATAGATCTGAAAGGTCCTTTCCTGTAGAGGGCCAGAACTCTGGAGAAGTATACTTGAAACGGTGTTAACTCAGTGAAATTGATGAGATAATGGTTCTCTTATTCACATATAGACTTGGTATTTAGTATGGTGATGTAATGGTTCTCTAGTTTACTTATATTCAGTATGCTGTAATGATGTAATTTTACTAAGGTATATAAGGCCTGAGAAAGACTGGAAATGAGACGTTCCATTTTTGACCATCTTCCTGGTGGCTCTCCTGCCTCCTGCACTCCTCCACTAAGACCAGAGACTCAGGCTGATCCTGAGGTCCTCCAGAGAGCTAGTCTAGATGGTATATTTTGGCACCCCAACTCAGGTCACAGTACACTTTCTCTGGAGACCAATAGCCGATGTCTCTTGTCAATTACTTCCCAAATTCTTCTGTATTGTATTATTGTCTGTTCACATTTCTTCATCTTTCCTATAAGAATAGTTTAAGAGATTTTGTTTTGTTAAAATCCAGATACATTTCCATATGAACATTCCCTTGGTCTACTAGTTTAATAACTTTGTTCAAAAAAAAGAAAAGAAAAGAAAATGAGTCTAGCAAGACCTGTTCAAAGTGAATGAGTTAATGAAGAGAATGGAAAGAGAACATGGTCTTGTTTCCCAGTTTCCAAACAGTAGAATATTCTATGGTTCTTCCAGAGAACTAAAAGGAAGTGATTTGGAGACAATGGAAGGCATACCTTCTTTATCCAAAAGAATGTTTGCTAAGGTAGAATTAAGTAACTCCCTTTGACAGGGAGATACTTCAATTTTTGTCTAGGTAGCCACAATGCCTTACACTGTGTGGATATTTTATGAAAATCTTTTGAATTGGAAGATGCTCTGAATTGAAAATATAGTACCTTGGACAAATCGATTCTCTGTGTCTCAGTTTCTTTGGCTATAAAATGAGGGAGTTAAATTATTTGAAAGATCTTTTCCCAGCTTGGATACTCTATGACTTTGCTGGGATTGAAAAGCAGAGTGATGTAATAGGACTCTTTGGTCCCCTGATCTTTGTGGGGGGGGCTGAGTCAGAAAATCCTGAACCTTCTGGTTCTGGCTCACCCCCACCCCCACCCTTAATTCACCTGGTCTCGGGAAACTTCTAAAATAATCACCACTCTTAATTCATCTGGAAATTACTCCTTACACACTACCCTAGGTTCATCGGGAGATCGCTCCTTGGCCCGTGCTACAGGAGACCAAATAAAATAAACTCTGTCTCTCGATTCCCTGCTATCTTCCTAATCAGGGTCCTCGCTCCCCGGAAAACCACTCAGTGTCAATAAACTCTTTTTGCCAAACCTTAACTTGGAGACTGGGACTGCGAATTCTTTCGCAAAATCTGCGACATCGGCCTGAGGACTCCCAAACGCTGTTAGGGTGTCTCATCCCTCAACAGGGTTCACACAATTTGCCCAAATCACCCAGCTAGTCTGTGATTGCATTTGAACCCAGCTCTCCTGACTATTCTGAGCCGAGCACTCTCTCCGAAAGTCAGACCTCCCCTAGGGTTGGAGCTGCTTTCACCTTCGAGGATGAGGGGGTTCACAAATAATGGCCTCCGACCCCACTACTGCCCGTTTCCATCACCAGGTGGGCTGCTGGGCGGAATACAGATGGGGAGAGAGTGGCCCACTTCAACCCCGCAAAAGCCTCTACATATTCACTCGGGGAGAGGGTTATTCAATTGAGCATGCGTAGTGTACCGAACCGGACCTAAGCCCAAATGAGCATGTGCAGGCGGATGACGAAAGTTGACGTTTTCTTTGGAAGTGTTTAAGAGCTCCCTTTGAGCTTCCGCGCCGCCCCCTCCTTCCATCTCCGCCTCACAGATGAGTCCCCGCTATTGAATCAAAATAATACATCCCAGTCCACTTTGCTCCCAAGCCCAAACTGGGACCAGCTCTCGGGATGTGTAGCCTCGCGAGTGACAACGAATTCTGGCTCTGGGGGGCGGGGCCTTAGGCGCCGGCAGTTCTATGCCTCTCCTGATTGGCTCCTGGCTCTTTGACCCCGCCTCCTTGGTGCTCTCTTGGCCCCGCTCCCACAATTACAATCTGGTGGACGCAGCCCTTTTACCAGACCACGGCTCTGGGAGCGGTAGCCACTCTGTCCCCAACTCTGGCCAAGGCCGGCTCTTGTTATCACGACCCACCACTTCCACGGGCCTAGAAATGACCTAGCTCTCGAGGAGAAAAGGGACAGGAGGCACGTTTCTGCTCAGCATCCTTAATCCAGGGCCAGTTTAATCAGTTCCGCGGTGCCCGGAGGAGAGCTGGACTAGGAACAGGGAGAGGATGTCATCCGCCCTTTCCTCCCCCTTCCCACCCCCCATAACAACATAACAGCAGCTTCCACCTTCAAGTACCTTGCCTCGAGCCTCAGGGGAAACGCACTCAATGCCTGCCCTGAAGATCTTAGAATAAATCACTGCTGCTACTGGGGGGTATGCAGGGATTTTGAAGAAAACCCCTCAGCAAATTGAGGTCTATCAATAGCACATGAGAAATCAACTTGGCAACAGCACAAGAGATAGAGGGGGGCCGGAAGTGAAGCGCTGTTTCTCTAACTCACGTTTGGGGAAACGGGAGGGGCAAGCTTTGTGGGCTGCTTCTCAGACCTTGGCTGCTTAGACCAAGAGAAGTCATAGTGGCTCCGGAGTTAGCTGGGGACAGGGAGACTCCCAAAGAAGGGGCAACATCAGTGTTAGCTTTGGGGTACGGACCAGGATCTGCTCCACACAGCAGAGGGGCAATGGGGGTTTGTCGTGCTAAGGTTGTGAGAAGCAGAGTGGGCTGCATAGTCCTAATCCCTAGCAGGCTTTGGGCCCACCCAGTCTGTGCTTTGGGGTTAACCAAAGCAAGATGTTGGAGACTGAGGCCGAGAAAGGAAGTGGGGGGAAGGGCTGCAGCTTATTCGGGTTTCCTGGTGGTGCTTTCTGAAGGAACAAAAAAATGAAGGGTGACTTTTCTCTTTGTCCCAGGTGCTCAAGCCAATATTTTAGATTCAGACACAACCTCTGCCATCAACCAGTGTTCTTCCTTCTGGGCCCCTTCTTCACCTCATCAAATAAGAGTTAAACAAGGGGAGTTTCCCACCTTGGAGATGGGGGCAGATCAGGTCATCGGCTCTCTGCTTGGGATGCACAGGGCCAGCAAAGAGATAGATGCCAGGCTTCAAGGGAAGGGTGAGAGGTGATTTAGAAGAAGGGAGAAAGATGTGATCTAGTGGTGGGTTTGAGCAGAATAATAGAGAGTTGTCTCTAAAGCAGGACAGAATTGGGTACTTCTCTTTGCTATGTACCTAACCTGGCCTGACTATGTTGCACTCACACCTTCAGCAATATCATTCTGGTTTTGTCCAGAGTTCTGGTCCCAAGTTCTAGGATGGAAAGAAAGGAGTGTGCCTGGTAGTGATGGAGGGCGGGGAGGGAACTGATCCCCCAACCTAATTCACAGGTGTGTGTCCTCCTCAAATACATCAGAGTCCTCAGGGTCTCTCTTGCCCCCCATCAGCACAGTCCAGCCTCCAGGCCCATTGACTGTACTGCCCCCATTCAGACTGGGTTGTTTCTCCTGCATTTCCGACTGGCTGTCACTGGCTACATCCAATGTGGGGTTGTCATGGCATCCATTCTCCACAAAACGAAGCTCTTCTCCATGGGACTGGGGAGGCGATAAGAAAATCAAAACTGTTAGCAAGAGGTTCAAAAAACATTTCCCTCAAATGCCTCCCAAACCTCGAGGAGACAAGATGGAGGAGCTATTCCTGGCCAGGTGTGGAGTACAGTCTTCTGGGCAAGGGCCTGTACCTTTCTTGTCCCACAGCCCAGGACTAATTAAGCTTCCCACCACCACACCTACAGCACCCTCCTCTTTGGATAGTGCTTTATAGTTTTTCAAAACAGTTCCCATACACTAGTCTCTAATTGGATCCTTGCCACAACTCTGTGAGGCAGAAATGACAATTATCCCCATTCTGGGGGCCTGGAGAAGAGGAAACCGGAACAGGTTCTATAGTAAATGGCACTGCCTGGGACTACCTGGCCTATAGCCAGGCCTTTGGTTTCAACTATATTCTTCAGACCATAAAAGGAGTGGCTTCAACGTACCCTTCCTCCTGCCCCTTTTGGAAATCTTGGAAGCCTAGATCTCTTCCTAGGCCCCTTGGAATTAATCTTGGTTATAACTTGAACCCCACCTCTATGCCATTTCCTCCTCTTTTCCCATTTCTTATACTCCCACCTGGATTAATCAGAACCAGTTCCCCTTCTGGATAAACTAGCCTTTTCTGAGTTCTGTAGCTCCTTCTCTGCAAACAGTTCTTTCCTGGTAAGCTTGGATTCTGCTCATCATGGGAGGGATGTAGGAGCCCAAGTACCCACTCTCTCCATCTTGCTCTAACTCTTACGTCAGAGAAGCCAGATATAAAAGATCAACCACATGAACTATCATGAGGTGGGAGAGGAGAATGTCCAGCCATGAGAAAAAGCTAGTTCATATTTTTGCTTCCTCACTCCCTATCTAAATTCTATTAGAAATTCTTGAACGCCTGCTCCTCCATGAAGCTCTCATGACTCCTGCTATCGAGATACACAGGGTTTCACAGTGCTATCTCATGTGATGCTCATATACTCCTGCTTCTTAGCCTTGTCTCTTCAACCACACTGTCAGCTCTTTGCTGGTTCATCTTTGAATCCTCACCTATACTGGGCACACTAAACTGGGATTATACCCTCCCTCGCCCTAGCCCATGACTGAGCAGCCCACCCTCAGCCCGTTTGCCACTTTTCTGGCCATCGCCTTCCCCACTAGCTATCCCCACTCTGTCTTCTGTCCTATCCTCTGCCTGTCCTCGTGGTCTCTTACCCATGAACAACTCTGACCCCTTACCATGTTCTTGAGCTTGGGTAGGCGACGCTGCCAACAGTTGTAGATGAGCCCCAGCACTATGATGATGACACAGATGGAGCCGATGACGACCAGAACAACAAAGAGCTTTCCATAGTCACTCCGGACCTGGCTCGGCCGGGCCTGGCAGCTGGTGGTAGTGGAGTAATTCTGGATGCCAATCTAAAGGGGAGGCAAGAGGATAAAAACAAACAAACAAACAAAAACAAACAAACAAACAAACAAAACAATGACAACATTTCCCCTGGGTGCACCAGAGTCATTTGCTTAGCTACTCTGGGGTGAACCCCCAGAATGATCTCCCGGTGACTAGTCAATGGCAGAAGTGAGTCAAGGAGCAGAGAGAGGCTGGGAGGAGCCAGGAATCCTTGGGAAAAGCAGAGGTGAGGCAGATGCAAACCTTCCAGTCCTACTGTCTCCTAAACATTCAGCATTTATAAAAAAAATAATACTTAGAGGTGCCCCTTGTTTTGCTCTCTGGGGAACTGTATCCACCCTGGGTGGTCCCTATGTTGTCTATCCCTAGTGCTTCCTCTCTCCAGAGTAAGCCAGTCCTCCCTCTCTCCTTTCCCCAACTGTCCCCACCCTTTAGTCTATGAGGCTAGAGATGAACCTGCTCTCAAGCTCTCCTTCCTCTGGTATTCACATAGTATTTTCTGATACTCACACTCCTCCAATTCCCTAGAGCATCCTATTTAGACCTTCCTTCTTAGACTTATTTGACCTTGTGATATTTTGCCCTTGAAGTTGTAAGCTCTTTGAAAGCAGGTACTGTCTTCTTTAAAATTAATGTCATTGAGAAAGAATAGGATTAAAAAATAAACAGCTATTACTTCATGAAGATACTAAAGAGCAAAATAACAAAATAAAATGGGATAGAAAGAAAGTTCTTCCATTTCAATCTTCCATTGACATTTGCTGGGTTTGGAAAATCTCCAGCTATAATCGTTGTAGAAAAATCCTTAGAAATATTTGGCTTAGGACTCATTGAAAGGAAGTTCATTAGAGGAAAAGCCTGATCAAGGAATGAAATGTTGACTTTGCATGTGAAGACAACACCTTCTCTGCCCATTCCGGGAATTAGGGCTGATTCTTAGCCAAATGGTGAGGTCCACAAAGTCTTTCTTACATACTCTTCACTCTCCCTCATTTTTCTAACATCCCTTACTCCTGCCTGGCCCTAGGGTTGGCTGCCAAGGGTATTTTACCAAGTAGTTATCACCCCCTCAAATTTCCAGTGTTCTCTACTCTATTGGGTTACAACATATAGCAGAAGATTATTACTTAGGATATATAATTTCTACTAATGTATCTAGTAGGAATGTGTAAGTATCTCCTAGGCAACAGACAGACTTAAACTAGCTAAAATACCAGGCTCTTCCAAGAGATTCTTAAAATAGGTTGATAGTGGGAATTTCAGATACAGGAGGGCCAGTCAGGCTATATTTTGAAGCTGGCAGCTATTTATTTCCCCAAATCACAAATGTGTAGGCAGGTACCTAAGTATGTCTACTGGGAAGGCCCTTGTCTACATGACTGTGCAATACAAAGAAGGCCATTCAGGCTCTAAAGCTCTTTACCTCCACCAAGCTTCTCCGGATATCACCCAGAACTGAAAGGACATCTTTAGTTGGAACCACCCCTACAGAGAAGAAAAAAGAATTGTCAATATTGCCTCGGCCCCCGGAGCTCTACATCAGCAGGAAATTCGATTCCGAATCCCATCCATTTTTAGCTTCCCCTCTAACCCTGCTGAAGTCCCTCTCTATTATATACCTACATATTCCTTACTCACACCTTTTTCCATCTATACAGATTACCCTTTTATTCTTCCTCTAAAATGCTTCTTTCTTACTTAAATGTCTTTTTTTCCTTGTAAATATTTCTACATATGAAATGGGGAACCTAGAGAGCACTGCCAGGGTAGGGAGCAGTCCAGGGCAGACACTCACCTGAGCTGTAACTATAAGGCTAAAGGAGAACAAGTGATGTCAGCACACTCTAACTTTCAGTGGCCTAGAAAAAGCCTCAGTTTTCCCAACCTAGTTATGACTCTGGGTTAGGGATGAAGGATTGCTGGTACAGGGAATTCTTGTTTATCATCTATACCAGTACAGATCAGCACCTTCTCTTCAACTTAAAGTCTTAGATAGTGCCTTCAGAACTTAAGGTTAAATGATTTATCCAAGTTCACACAACCAGTATCTATCAGAGCTATGACTTGACTCCAGGCTTTCCTAGTTTTGAGACCAACTTTCTGTCTATGAAGGCAGGTTTTTATGAGTCTGAATGAACTTTATAATGTATGCTCTCTTCTTTTTCTCTCTCTTTATAAGCTCAAAATCTGGGCTTATGAAATTTCCCTGTAGTCTCAAGGTTTTAGAACTCCCAGACTGAACCCTGAATATAGGATTGACGAATCTCATTGGTGACTTCTCTTCTACCTCCTCCAAAAACCCTAAAATACGGGAACATATACAAACCCAAGGTTTTACATTTTTTTTTATTTTGAAATTCATTCTGAGTGAAGATTCTCCTGCACCCTGGAAATGCTGAATTGGCCAAATTATTGTTGTTTTCACAAGGCACCATAATAAGATGCTAAGCCTTCTGAGTGAATTAGGATTCCTGCTGAGGTCTGTGCCTAAGCACAAGAAAAAGTGAAGAGCAAAAGCTTCTTCTTCCACAGTTTCAGTTCTACCCACTACACATAGCTTCTCCCAAGCCATCCCAACTCTTGCTCCATCCCCAACTCTAACCACTTACCCTGCTCTCCCACTAGGGTCATCAGCAAATGTTGCTCATTTTCACTGGGTTTGCTCAGGGAGATGTGCCAGTCCCCAGGACGCCCGTCCCCCTGCCGGGGCAGCACCTCTTCTACCAGGGCCAGGAGCCGAAGCCCTCTGTGTTGCCGGAATACCTCCTGCCAAAAAGATGAGATCTCCCTAAGACCTAAGCTAAACAAAGCCACTGTGAATGAGACATTATTTTCAGGACCTATCTCCCTCTATCCTTCCCCTTAGAAACTCTGCTCAATGGCTTTGCATCATGCAAACCTGTCATATTTGCTGGAAGGAGGTCAACTAGCTCACAGCACAGTCTCCTCCCTGGCCCCATCTCTGTATTGTAGGGGAAGTACCACCATGAGCACAAGCATCAGAGAAGTCTGGCATCAAGCTCTGACATACTTCAAACTCATAGCAATAAGTTGTCTGTACTACTCACTTAGGCCTTAAACATATCTTGATGACGGTCCTGGATTTCTTGGTAAGAGGGACTGTCTTATTTATTGCTACATCACTAATAATACCCAGCAGAGATCTAGACACTGTATGAAATTATAAAATGCTGGTTGAATGAATATGAATGGATGGATGGATGGATGGATGGAGGATGGATGTTGTCCAGCCTATATAGAGACAAGTAACCCACATTCTCCCATTGGGAGTTCCCATCCTCAAGTTCTACAAATGTTTTTATTTGGTCCTGTCACTTCCTCAATCCCTCTGCTATAGGTCTTCTATTTCTCTCAGGAAGTCTTTCCCTTCTATTTAACACAATCTCTATGTGTCTCCCTAATAGATCTACTCCAGTCTCTTCCCCAAGAGAGTAGCCAGGTGAGATGAGAGTGCTCATCTGTCTCCTGTGCCTTGTGATTGAGTTGAAAGAGCCTGAAGGCACACATGACATTAAATTTGGATCTATCCCTTGAGATTTCTCTGTCACTTCCCAATCCCTCCTTTCTTCTCTCTTACCTATATTGCTGCCACTGTTGCCATGCCAACTCAAAGGTCACCAAAATGATTCAGAGCCCTGACCATCCCCCTTGTTTACCAAGGTAAAAGTCTGAGACTCTTACTGGCTTAATGGGAAGAGAGAACTAGATTCTGGATTTAGGAAGGGAGAGAGATGCTTGCTTGGCAGATTTGAGGCTCTCAGAAACAGTTTGACAACAGCCAACCTGATGAGGCCACTCTAGGACGCTCCTACGATTGTCCTGTCAATCCCCTAAAAAAGCTGACAGAAAGAACAAATGGCACGTAGCAGCCCCACAGCCAACTAAGTGAGGGAACCAGAGTGGGAAGGGAGTAAGTACCGTATTTCACTATCTAGCTTGGGTTCTCTTCACCACTCAGGTCCAGCTTGCCTGGAAGGTTCTCTCTGCAGACCATTTGAGGAAAACTGACACCCTCCTAGAATGACAGGGAATTCCATTCGTGGAAACCTCACAGGACTTAGAGACAAAGATGGACTCTTAAGCCAAGGCTGGTTGGCAGATGGGGGATCATAATTGGGCAAGCGAGGGGTGGAGTTATAAGAACACTGCCACTCTCCTCTCCCCAAAGTTCCCACCAAAATGGAAAGTCTTCAGAAACATATTTATGGAATCCCATTCCCCAGTAGCATTAGCTTCTTTATGCCTGCTCCTCAAAGTGCTCGTGACCCCCTATGACTCTCTAGTACTTTGTTACTGACATGTCATCTGCCCAGCAACCCATTGTGGGCTCCATCTTCATATTCATTCCCACTATCCCAAAGGCAACCACTTAGAGTAGGTGTAACCAACCCTTGGCCCTGAGAATACATATGGTGGTTTAGCACTTCAAATGTGCCCCTTAAAGCAAAGAGAAGGAAAACAAATGCCATTACAAATTACTTTGTATTTTCAAATGCAATAAAAACATAATTAAAATAGCAACTAGATTTGGTGTGCAAATGAATAAATGGGTGAATGATGTAGTCCTTTGTTAATTCTAATTAGCAAAATGAACGAAACAGGTAATAACATTTTTAAAAATAAAATTTTTTTGTCAATGAGACTGGTGAATGTTGATAGCCTGCTTCTCGCCCCCTTCTCTTGATCCGCCTCCAAATCCCCCACTTGCTCTGTTCTGTGCCTCCAAATCATCTTGAGGTAAGCCCTCTCTCCTAAGCCCCTATGCAAGACCCACCACTCACACAGTCTATGTTCTCTGTCATATTCAGGATGATATAGTTCTTTCCAGCTAGGTTGCTCCAATCTTTGCAGATAACCTGGACATTGAAAGAGAGAGAAATGAGAAGATAGGGAGCAGAATGACAGACTGAATGCCAACTTAGGCATGTATCCTGTAGGAAGCCATTAGTAATGAAGTAGAAGTCTGCCCACCTCACCAAACCATAAGTATGCCATGAACATATTCCTAGATAGTCTCTCAGAGTAGAAATATCACTTTCTTCTTGTTTCTTGGCTGTCACTTACTTATTTAAAAGATTTTTTCCTACAAAATCAAAGCTCCCCTGTAAGAAACCACCCCAGTGGTCAATCTTTGTGAGTGGATTTTTGAGAGTTCCTTTATGTAATGTTAGATCATCCTATCAGAAACCCAACATTTCCTAGTCAACAAAAACCCCTTCATATTACCTGAGCTGGGTCCCAGGATGTTCTGGTGGGTACCCCAGGAACCTTCCCATCCTCAACTTGAAGAGGAAGGTCATGTTGCCCTGTGGCAGCAGCAGAGGATGTGAGATCTATTCCAGTGAGATCCAGGGTGGGAGAGGCAGAGATACTAGCTTGGAAAAGATCCCCAGATGGCACATTTCTTTGAAAAGGTGATAATGAAGGAAACTCATCTCCTTGCTTGACCAGCGGTCCTTTTGTCACCACTGTAGCCTCCTCATCTATTCCCCCATGGATTTCTAACTCCTTTGAATGTCCTGTATCTTGTTCTATCACTCCCACAGTTGTCTCTGCCTCCTGTTTGGTAAAGTCTTGGCTACCCAGGGCCACTGTAGCTGGGATGATTGGAAGTGGTGATAAGCTTGATTCCATGCTGCTCCCCACTTCCACACCCTGGTCCACAGGATCTTCATGTCTATTTCTGGGAGTCTCTGGCACTGAACCAGGTGGGGTACTGCTGGTAGAAACAGGGCCAGGGACCTGAGATTGGGGTGTCTCTTGGGAACCGTTCACTGGAAGCAATCTCTCCTCCTGCTCCTTTTCCAGTTCCTTTTCTTCTTCCTCTTCCTCTTCCTGTTCTTCTTCTTCCTCCTCTTCCTCCTCCGCTTCCTCTTCCTCTTCTTCTTCTTCCTCTTCATCTAAATCCTCAGGAGGGTTATGCCAGGGTGGCTCAACCAGATTCATTGTGGGCAGGGGAGAGGAGAGGCTTAGAACTTCTTGGTCCTGGATCTTGTCCTCTTCTGGTACTGATTTCTGTGGTGAGAGTGGAAAGGTGTAATCTGAAGATAGAGATAAAAGGTTAGTTCATTCATGTTTAACTTATTAAATATAACATACTACAAAAGAAAGGTAGAAAATATTGTTGGGGAACAGAGAAAAGATCAGTTCAATCAGAGTGGAGGGATCATTTTAGGAACTAATAGGAGATATATTTGGTCATATTTCTGACTATCAGACGAAGTTTGGACTTTATTTCATAGGTAGTGAGGAACAACTCAAGATTTTATGGATTTAAACAAGAAAAACCTCACTGATGTGTATGAAGAAATAGAAGATTAAATATGGGACACATAGATACTGGGAAATTAGCAAGAAGGCTGCTTCAATAATAGAGATGAAGTGGCGAGAATCTAACTAAAGTGGAAGTAGTAGGGATGGACTGAAAAGTGATCAATTTGGGAGATATTTTGAAGAAATGCTCCATATGTCTTAATAATTGACTTAATGTGAAGGACAAATGAGAGAAAAAGAGTCAAAAGATAATTCTAAGATTCAGAAGTCAGGTGACTGGGAGACTGGTGGGGACCTACTATAAAATGAATATTATAAGGAAGTGCTGATTTAAACCAGATTGTGAATTCAGTTTGGATGACATGTTGAGTTTGAAGTGACATTGGATCATCCAAGTAGAAATATTGTGCAGACATTAGGAAATGGGTTTTCAGTATTTACAGTTTCGCAAGTTTCTTATCAGGATAAGCCTGGGTAAGACTACTCCATCTGCCCTTGGATCATTCCCAAGAGCCTATTCCCCAAAACAAAGTCTCAAAGGCCAGAGTGGTTGTTATTAGAAGGGAGCTGCCAAACTTGAAATTATAGGACCCAAGTCATAGAAGCTTCCTGGACTTCAATAACTTAAGTTGTAATTGTAATTGTAGATTAGATGACCTCTAAGATCCCTTCCAGGTCCAGATCCAGTACCTGGGATCCAATAATCTACTACACTGTTGGTTCCTGGGAGAGGAGCCATGGACAAGCCTATTCTATATACCATTTCCTAAAACCGTGAAAAGCAATTAATGATCAACCTCCAATTTTTAAAAATCTATTCTTCTGCTGGTTAAGAGTAAAGACTCAGACCCACATATGCCAAATATTTATAACAGCATTTTCTGTACTTTAAAGAATGGTTATGAAGAACTAGAAATAAGTAAATGCCCATCACTTAGGAAATGGGAACAAGTTCAAATTCATGAACATTATTATTACTGTGCTGTTAGGAACAAAGAATATAGAGAAACATGGAAAGATTTACAAGAACTGACACAAATTATAGACAGTTAAGATGACTATACATAATGATTACAACATTTCATATAAATGGAAAAAACAACCACAAAACAACTGAAAGTGAATGTACAAAATAACCAAGTATAAGCATAACCCAAAAAGAGACAGAAGACATCTTCCCTATATCATTTTATAAAAGCAGAAGGTCCACAAATGTGAAAAATAATATACATTTTCCAATTTTTTAATGTATTAATCTGTTTTGCTGTTTGTTTTTTCTTTTTCTTTTTTCTTAAAAAATTCTTTATTATATAGAAGGCCCTGGGAGCCTTCTGGGAGAAGGGGTTCCATGGGAAATTTAAGTGATGTAAAAACCAAAGCTATCAATACAATTTTTGTAAGAGTAAAGCTCCAGAACTCTATCCAAAGTACTTACAGTTATTGGCTTTATTACTCTAAAGGAGTCCCTATTGCCAAATGCCTGGGAAAAGCCAGAAAGCATTATCTGATTCTTGGGAATAAGGAAGCAAGAAGAACATGGAGTCATGAGCCCACTATAGTTTCCACTGGACATCATATGCATATATTAAGAATCTACATGCAATTAGACAAGTAATAGTTACTCTTTTTTTGGTTTAATACTATATTGTGACATTATGGGTGTGGATGGGTATGTATACATATATGCATGTTGATATATGTATATATAATTTTGTATGAGCATGCCCACAGGAAGGAAGATGTTAATCAATCAACAAACATTTATTAAATGCCTACTATGTGCTGGACATGTTCTAAGAGCTGTGGAACTGAATCCTAACTCTTAAGGATTCATATTGCTAATGGGAGAGACAACACATAAATAACTATACACAAGATATATGCCATGTAAATAGAAAATGATAGGAAGTGAGGGAGTTTGGGAGGAACTGGGAAGTTCCTTCCACAAAAGATAAGATTTGAGCTGAGTCTTGGAAGGAAGTCAGGAAGTTAGGAGGTCCTTATGAGGACCAGCAAATAGGCCAGAAGAGAGGTCTTGGAGAAGAAGGGCCAGGTAGCATATGATTTTAAGTTTCAAAACAAGTATTTTTGCTTCCATAGGTCTAGAGTAATTTCTTGTCTTTCTTTCTCTTTCTTCTTTCTTGCTTTCTTTCTTTCTTTCTTCTTTCCTTCCTTCCTTCCTGTCTTTCTTTTTTTTTTTTTTTTAAGGCAATTGGGATTAAGTGACTTGCCCAGGGTCATACAGCTAGTAGTAAGTATTAAGTGTCTGAGGCCACATTTGAACTCCTGATTCCAGGGCTGGTTCTCTATCCATTATGCCATCCAGCTGCCCCTAGAATCATTTCTTGAAGGAGTATAGGAAGTGGCTGAAAACTCCAGGAAGAATAGAGGGGACTTGAGGGCTGTACTATCATAATCTCATCAAGAGTCCTGGGAATCCAGGACTCCCCTTATGGGGCCTAGCCTTGTTTCCTACTCATGTGATTTCACCTAAGATCCTTTGCTGACATCAAAGAACAGAAGACTTGGCTTCTAGTTCTGATTCCACCTCTAATTCACCTTGATTCAATCACTATATCACTGGGCCTCAGTTTCCTTAGCTATATAGTGAAAGGACTGGACTAGAGTAAATTATGTTGAGGGATACAGACATCTGTACTCAGGGATCTGTTTCTCTGAGAAGCCTGTGGACTAGCCCTTCTGCTCACCTTCCCACTTTGACCTCTTAGAAAAACAAGCTTCTGAGGTACAATTTCAGGCTTGTGAAGACAAGAAGTGTTTCTCCCTTTGCATTTGTGTGCCCAGGGCCCAGGATAGCACCTTATCCTGTGAAAGCACTTAATAAATGCTGCCAACTTTGAAACTACTTGAACTGAAAGAAGCATTAACAACTCCACTGATCCTTCTGGAGCTCTAGAATCACTGGCCCACAGTGGGCAATGGGGCAAGGCATGCAAATGATGATTGCCATAAGCATGGTGAGAGCTGCAAGAAAGAAGCACGTTTTAGTGCCCAAAGAGGAAATGGCTTCTTCTTTTATCCATGATTTTGGGGCCCTAAAGCAAAGCTTTGGTCACTTCTAGTTATAGCTAAAAGTATAATTATCTATAGATTAGAAATGTGATGAGACTGAAAGAAATAGTCTGCAGATAGAGATTAAAAAGTTTGTTCATTCATTATCCATTCAGCCATCAAGAAATCTCTCTGATACCTTACTCCTTCCCAGTGGTAAGACGGAAGGTATTAGGACTGGGTGAGACTACTCTAAAGACAAAGACATCCTACTTCTCCAAATTTATTATTTCCACTAGTCAAGCAATTGGAGAATTGCTTGAGCCAACCCAGGCTTAATTTTATGCAATTATAATGATAATGATCTAATTCAATTCAAAACCATATTAAGAGCCTACAATATACAAATCAGCTTAATGACAATAATTTCACTCTAGCAAGACTCAGTCAAGTCCGGATTCTGTCCCTGAGAAGAAAGAAGATAGAAGACATGATGAGCATTGGTTTTCTAATTTATCGGGAACATTGAAAATAAGGACAACAGAAAATGCTTTTCTAAAGCATTGCTTTAAACTTGAGGCTTTTCAAGTTGAGATGGGAGAATGATGATTTGAGAAGGAAATGAAGGTCTGCTTAAGTAGTAGAGTTGAGATTAGAATCTAACAGATGCCACTCTCGTCTCAGATGAGAAATAATGAAAAGAACTGAGGATGTTTATAGTCTGAAAAAGAAATGACTAGGATGGAAGAGACTTTAGAGCTGATTTCACACAAAGGTCCATCATCTGAAAGAGACAACATATGGACTTTGAAAACTATTGTTTCAGTTTTATTCTTTTCAGAAACATCTAAGTAACTATAAATTCTCTTGGAGAAGATATTTTAAAGAAAAGTTAAAACATTGTCTTAGAATATAAAAATTTTAGGAACTACAGAAGTAAAAAAAAAAATACTCCTAGGACTATTTTGAATAGAGCTTTTTTTTTTTTTTAAGGCTCACCCAACCAAAATCAAGATAAAACAAAACAAAATGGAGCCCAGTCACGTTATCTATAAGTCTCACTTTTTTATCAATAGGAAGATCAAATTACATTAGGCAATCTATAAAGTCTCTTTTAGATCTGACATTCTGATTTTGTGTAACTACTAAAAGCAAACTAAGATTAATGGATAGAGGTTACCAAGAAACAGATTTCTGCTCAGTATGAGGGAGAAATTTCTAACCACTTGAAAAGATGTTGGATCTCTATATTTAAAGCTAGAAGGACCCTCCAAGAACATCTAGTTCAATCTCATTTTACATATAATGAAACTGACACCCAGGGAAACAAGGACTTCCTACTCATAGTCATGATGGTATTGTAAACCTTAGAGTGAGGATTGGAATCCAGGATCTTACTCCAAAGCCAGTGTTTTCACTATAGTCCCTTGAATTAGAGTTGGACAACAATAGTATAAACCACTCAGAAAGATAACAAGCTACCTGACATCAGTAGTATTATGATTACAAGTTATGAAGCTGTAGAACAGATTCTTGCACTGAATGGGAGTTTATATTAGATGTTCCCTAAAGTCCTTTACAACTCTGAGATTTTATGAAATGTTCAGAAAAAGAGAACGAGTGACTCAGAAAGACATACATATGGATATAAGCCTACAGACACATAGCCATTAAAGTGTCTGCACATGTACATACATATATGTCCTCATATGTATGTGTTGTTCACACATATGAAATCTAAGACATTAAGGAATAGAAATAAGGGAATTATAAAGTAAGGGAAGAAAGGAGAAACAGAAAGTAGAAGAGACAGAGTTTAAGAACTTTGCATAATGTAAGATAAAGATCCATCTCATCATCTCAAAAGTAGATCCCTCAGGTAGGGAAGGGGGGAAGGGACAAGAAACACAGCTTTAACACTGGATTTTCCTCTTCTTGGGGGTCTTCTGAGAGGGTTTTTCATCTCAGGCTAATAATACCTCACATTTATGCAGCCATTTTATAGCCCATATTGGGTGGGTGCTCCTTTCAGTCTCTTCCTTAGAAGCAAATACTACAAGTATTATCATCTTCATTGTCCAAGTGATGAAACCAGCACCCAGAGAGTCAGTCCCAGGTTTAGCAGACAGTGCATCCAAGATTCTCATATCCTGACTCAGGCCCAGTGCTCTTATCAAGTTGCTACTCTAGAATTTCAATAGCCTGAAATCTATAAAGAGTTCTTGCTAACCAAGCACATTTGCACAGCTGCTAGAACAAGCTGAGGAATACTTTGTGAGTAATTTTTAAATCTTTCATGTGAATTGCTAGGCACGCTGGCTCATAGTCTCCAAATCTCAGAGTGTCTCTGGGAGTAAAGATTATGTCAGACCTAGGGAAGGTATCCTCCATCATCACAGATATCTGGAATACTACTGACAGCTAGGCATGCAGTCTTGTAAACCCAGTGCAGAAAAAAAATCCTGTATCCAAGTGTAAGGGTGGGATAGTGGATTTATTCAAACTTACCCCACTTGAAGTGATCAGATGCCCAATCAATTTTATAGGCCTTAGACTAAGTGTAGAAAAGTCTTTCAAACTGTAGTGACACAAGAATAGTATTTAGATAGGTTGAAGAAATTTGGCAATGACTCAAGGTCATCTATAAATTATCAAACTAATCAGAATCACATTCATCCAAGAAATTGGAGTATCAATGGTAGAACTGAATTGTAAAGGTGATGCCAAGATGTATTGGTTTTAAAGGTAACTCAGAGCAGAAGACCCAACTACAGATGTTCTTAGATAAGGCTGGCTTTTACCCCAATTTTTCCCTCTGGTGCCTGTTTATCTACTAACACTTTAAAATAATCTATTCTTTATTTCTATAAAACTGAATTTTATCTCAACCACCAAGCAGCCATAGGCTTGTTAGGGATATATATTTATATAATGTACAAATGTAAAATATGTATAACCTCTCTCTAAATGTTAGAAAATTTCCTAACTGGGGGCTTGGAAGAATTGTGAATAAACTTAGAATTTTTTCATCCAAAATAAACTCCTTGAAGTGAAAAACAATAAAATAAAGTGGACCTTAGGAGCCATTATATTGGTGCTTTAAGCTTAAAATGAGCTAATTATTATAATAGGATAATACATAAGCTTTCCTATGTTTGCCCCTGTCACCACTTGACTCCCAAAGGTAGATGAAGCAGTTCACATTTAGTGCACATGGAGGGACAGGACCTCTACATAACTCTGACAGTAAAAATTTGGTATAGAGGATGGGAAAATGTGGATTGTAATGATCTCAGGAGACTAAGACATTTGCACCCTTGTCTAGAACCATGCCATACACAAAGCTAGCATTCAATTAGTGTTATTGGAGAAAAGTTACCTTCAGTGGGTCCTAGGTCCAAGGTGGAGTCATTTAGCTCTCCCTCATCTTCCCAGAAATACTGTGGTGGCTGCAGAATCTTGGACTCTTCATTCTCTTCACTGGTGAAGCCTGAACCAGGGCCTCCCAACCCAATTCCTGGCCCAATAGCCTCACTTGGCTCAACTGGGTCTACTGACTCCAGTCCACTTGGCAGCAGGAGATCCAACAAAGAGGTAGAAGTGAGCCCCTCAGGGCCAGGCTCTTCAAGCCCTATCAGGCACATACTCAAGGACACACCTGTGCAAACCCAAAAAGAAAAGAAGCCCTAAGAGTTTGGAAGGGACAGAAAAGGGGAACCTAATCTGAAGAATCACTCGAGCACAAATTTTACACAAGTTTATCAATATCCTTATCAATTTGGTCTTCATTCAACAGAATTTGAGAAGACTGGAGTGAGGCAGAGTAGGTCTGCATAGGTGTGGGTGAGGAATGGGTTGAGGATAGGGGACAGGATGGCACAATTGAGGCGCAGGAAAATGCTGGGCCTCCTTTGTCTCTCTAGGCAGGGCTGGTGAATGCCTGAAAACGGCTGTTCAGTTCTTTTGGGAAGAGAGAAGAGTATTTGAGGCCTAAGAAATAATGCTAGTGTGTGTGGGAGGATAAAAAGAGAAGGAGTATTGAATCATAGACTAACCCATCCGTAGTCATGTCTCCCCAGGACTTTCTGCTGATCAAAGATGTGATTAAATTGGTTACTTTTAAAAACTTGCTCTGTATTTTAGCTGCATAGTATCCTGAATATTTTCCTTACAAAGCATTGTAGTACAAACTGATGAATGGTTCTAGGATTCACTTTGCAAGTTATTCAGTGTAATATACAAATTAGTAAGGCCCCAACAATTGTTTGTCTTTTCATTCCTTTTAAAAATGGAACTATAAATATAACAGTTTGTCTGTTTTATTACATAAGAATTGTTCCACTATCAGCCATCTTGGCTAAAGCCCTTCACCTCTGTTTCCAGTGCCCTCCCCTGTAAAATGTGATAGATGGAGATGGACTAGGAAGCTGATTGAAGGTGATATCAGAAGGGATCTCACTAAGTCTTTTACAGGAGAATAAGTTGTTTTCTTGTCTCAAACTACCTGACTTGTCTTTTCTGGGTATAGCTGATGGAAATTGAAAGTTGGCTCTTTCCCATGAGTTCTCAATACCAGGAATTCTAGTTTTTGTGAAAATTTATCACCTTGGCCTTCCTTCTTTTGCTTAACTATGGGAGTATGGGTATTCATCTTTGTAAAGCATTTTATATCTTATACTCCCCATCTACCATCTGTGTCTCTGTATGGGTCTCTGGACATGAGCAAAAACCAGTTACCCAAAAAACCCCTCTTTCTTTGTCTTCAAAGCATGAGGAACTATTAAATTAATTTATAGACTGCCCATAACATGAGACTCAAAGAGATAACTGATAGGTCAGATTCAGGGAGCAGAATGTTTTCCTTTTCTGAGATGAAGGACCAATTCCATTAGAATAACATTGCCAAGTAGCATGAGGGAGCTGCTGACCCTCTGGATTCTGTTGGAGGGAGGGATTATATTGAACTAAGTTTACTTTTATTATCTCCCTGAATTCCTAAGGAAAAGGAAATGGAACTCCCAGCATGCCAAGGGATTTCCCTAGCTGGACTACATAAGTAGATTCCATAGCTATGGGGATTGTGTAGAGAAAATAGAATTCTGTCTCTTGGATCCCTATTGCTCTAGAAGCAAGGATGCTGAACATAATGTAAGGAATATTATACAGCAAAAAGGGTCCTGTATTTGGAGGCAGAGAACCTGGGTTCAAAACCCAGCTCTTTTCCTTATTCTATTATCCTTGTGTAACAAGTCACTGAATTTCTGTAAACCCAGAAGCCTAGACTAAATGATCTCTAAGATCCCCTCCTAGCTATAAATCTATTATGCTATGATAATTGGTAAGAGAAGAGAGACATAGATGGCCCCAAAGAGCCTATGAACCTATAGGAAGACTTTTAGGAAACAAGTCCCAGACTTGGAAGCAATAAGAAAACTTTTAGGGTCCTGGTATAAACTTTACAAGTTGAATTTTCCTAAGTAGGATGACAAAATTAAAAGTTGCTAAAGAGGCCACCTATTTCCTATCGGAAACTTCATTTCCAATATGCTGTCCCAAATAATTCACAAAAACAAGAGAGAGTTTAGTTCTTTTGCTCCCCTGTATAATAGATTTAGTCCTTTGCTACTCCTCTATTGGGTATGTGGGTGAGCACATGGATTCTCTTCTAGCCCACAACCACTCCCATGCCCATTCTGTCTCTGGAATTCTGGCTTTCCAAATTCTTGAATTTGTCAAGTATGACACTGCTCAGAAGGCTGAAGTTCAGGAACTCTTGACACTTTTCCAGACAATTTGGTTCAGGAACTCCTGGTCCTTAGACCATGTGGTTCCCCTCTTTATAGTTGGTATCTCTTAGGCAGAAAGACTACACTATTTCCTCCATTTTTATCTAGGTTGAATCTAGAAACTTGAAGGTCATGCATTCTTGGCTGCATATATTCAAGCATGCATCCAATTCCCATGTGCTTCTATGTCTCAGAAACAGTTGTTACCCACCATTGGGTAGAAGAGGAGTTGGGGAGGTTATATGCGTGCACACATTGTTTACCCACCGTTATTCTTCCCCAAGTCTCAGGATTCAGGTTCAATTTTATATCTCTTGCTTTCTCAGCAACTCCCCAGAAAAAGCAAAGGGATAAGAAAACTCAAGTTTTCAATTAGCCAACATATGTTTGTTAAATATCTACTATGTACTAATCACTGTATTAGACCCTTAGCACATAAATAAACAAATATGGAGAAAGGAAAATGAAAATTTTTTAAAGTCTGAGCCAATCAAGTCAGCCCCAATCACTCCACATTGAGTTATTAAGACTCAAATGACTGTGTCTCTACCCTTCACAGGGAGAAATTATCAAAGTCCCAATGAGCACAAATGTTGTTGTTGTTGTTGAGTTGTTTTCAGTTGTATCCAACTCTTCATGACCCTATTTGGCATTTTTTTAAGTAAAATACTAAAATGGTTCCCCATTTTCTTCTCCAGCTCATTTTAGAGATGAGGAAACTGAGGCAATCAGAGTTAAGTGACTTGCTCAGGGTCATATAGCTAGTGAGGCTGGATTTGAATTCAAATATTCTTGACTCCAAATCCATTGCTCTATCCATCTATTGCCTTTAAGAGATTATCACCTTATAAATTCATCAGCATCCTTAATCAGTTCCTCACATGTGATACTTTTCTTCACATTGAGCCTAATTCTGCTTCTCTGCTTCCACCCAGGAACAACTGTATGGATCAGTAGGTAAAGTACTAGGCCTGCAGTTAGGAAGACTCATTTTCCTGAGTTCAAATCTTTACCATCCTAGGTACCTTCTTTTATATGCTTTCCAGGTTGTCAATGTCCTTCATAAAGTAGGGTCCCCGGAACTGAACATAATATTTTAGATATGATTTGACTAGCCCCAAGAAGATTTTATTATGGACATTAGAGCTCTTAGTGAAGCCGAAGATAACATTAGTGTTTGTGGCTGCCATGCCAAACTTAGAATACTTTGCTAAAGTCAAAATCATTTACTAAAATGGTCTACTAAGGACATAGTTAAAAAAATATTGCCCTCATCACCCTAGGGTGCACTTTCCTACAAATATACAAAGCATATGTAAAGAACTGGGCAGTCCAATAGGTACAATACTGGAAAAGTGTATAAGGAGGAAACACGCATGGCCAAGGCAACTCATACTTCCAGCACAGCAGTGTCCTGATGTCTTTTTTCTTTTTATAACACCCCAAAACTGCTTCCCCTCAATGTTTCTGTTAGGCATGTCACTCTGGGATTCCTGGGTCTGCTCCTTTCAACAACTTAACACAGTGCTACAACCTCCTTGGGTATTCTCTCTTTTAAGCATTATATCTTCTTCTAGGACAGCTGTTCAGTTGTCAGTGCTGATGGGAGGTGAGAGAAAGTTTCCCCTTCTCTATATTAAGAAGAGGTGCAAGGTAAAAGGCCAAGTGTTATTCCTTCTAAAGAGTTCTATCCTTTCTTTGGGTTGTTTCTTCCTGAATATCAGATAGTGATAACTCTTAACTGAGTCCAGAGAAATTTGGCTTGCTTTTTGAAAGAGCAGGAGAGATCCTTCAGCTAGCTATAGCCGACCACCTATATAATTCTTACAAGTTAATTGAGGAACATCTTCACACTTCCTAAAGGGTAAGGAAGTGTGAACGCTTCTTTTTAAAGATTCAATTTCATTTTATTTTCAAATCCAAATTCTCTCCATTGAGAAAGCAATAAAAACAAAAGCTCTATGACAAATATATAATAAAGCAAAATAAATTCCCTCATTGACTATATCAACAAAAAATATATACTTCATCCTGCATTTTGACTCCTTCATTTTTCTATTTGGAGATAAGCAGCATGTTTCATTATAAAATTCCTCTGAAACTGTGATTGGTCACTATGCTGATCAGAATTCCTAGGTCTTTCAAAGTTGTGTGTCTTTGTAATATTGTGGTTATTGCATAAACTGTTCTCTTGATTCTGTTTCCTTTTGTCTACATCATTTCATATATTGGATACGGATAATGATAATGATGATGATGATGATGATGATGATGATGATGACATCAAATAGCTAGAATTTATATAGTATTTGAGGATCGCAAAATGTTTTACAAAGACCTCATTTTCTCCTTAAAACAATTTTGGGATATAAGTAATATCATTGTCTCCATTTTACAATTGAGGAACTGACACTTTCCATGTTTCACTGAAATCATCCCCATAATCATTTCTTAGAGCACAATATTATTCCATCATATTTATACACCATAATTTGTTTAACAATACCTCAATTGATAGGTGCTCCCTCAGTTTTCACACACATAAAGAACTGCAGGGCAGCTAGTTGGTGCAGTGGATAGAGCACCAGCCCTGAAGTTAGGAGAATCTGAGTTCAAATCTGGCCTCAGACACTTAACACTTCCTAGCTGTGTGATCCTGGACAAGTCACTTAACCCCAATAGCCTTAGCAAAAAAAACAAACAAAAACCCTGCTACAGATACTTTTACATATATGAACCTTTCTTCTTTCTTTGCTTTCTTTGGACCATGAACATAGTAGTGGTAGCATACACACTTCTTTACATTTCCTTTACATTGGCCCATCAAAGTCTGAAAGGGATTCCTACCTTTACAGAGTAGAAATGGGCCACTCTTAATTTCACTCTCTATATAATAAATCTGAAAGATACTTGCCCCATTATATCCTTTGATTTCATACTGTGGGTAGGAGGGACTCAATTGCTCTGGGATTTGCTGATTAATCTCTTACTACATCTTCTTTAACTCTATAATTCTAACCTGTTGAGGTCAGAAAATTACAGAATCTTAGAAGAGGACCTCACTAGCAATCTAGTCTTTTCCATACCTGTACTGGTGGCATAGTGTATAGTGCTGGACCTAAATTTGTTGATACATAAATGCTAGCTATTATTATTTTGTTAAAAGAATTCTCTTGATAAAACATCCAACAAGTGGTCATCTAGCAGCCCACTCTAGTTTGGAAAATTTGAATTGGAAGCAAGCTTTTCAGGAAAGCAAGTCTTATTTTGCTCCTGATTCTGCCCTCTGCAGCCAGACAGAATAAATCTAGTTCTACTTCAACGTGTCTTTAGACACTTGAACACAGCTAACACATTTTCAGACCTTCCTTCTTCAGGCTAACCATCTCCAGTTTCTTTAATCTATCCTAATATGGTATGAACTTATGGCTCTCTTACCATTCTAACTGCTCTCCTCTGGATAATACCTGATTTACTTTTTTAGGATCTTCTGTAATTGTCACCCAATGTGTTGTCTATTCCTTCACACTCTGTGGCATCTGGCTTTATCTAAATTATTGATAAAAATGTAAGCCAGATCAGGGACAAAGAAAAATCCTTGGAGTATTTCACTGAACACATTCCTCTAAACTGATTTCAAGGTATTATTGATATTCTTTGAGGATGACCATCCAACAAGGTCTGAATCTATCTAAACTGTAATAATATCTAGCCTATATATTCTACATCTTTTCCATAAGAATAGCATGAGAGATACTGAATATTTTGCTGAAACTTAGATATACTACTGTATCTATGGCATTCCCCTTGATCTGGTTACATTTAAAAAAAAATAAATTAAACTGATGTGACTTGATCTATCAGTGAAGCCAATCTGTCACTTTATGATCACAGCTTTCATTTATAAATGGATAATAACAAATTATCTTTTTAATAATATGCCCTATGAATAACTTACATCAAATTGTTTACCTTCTCAGTGGAGGAAGGAGGGAAGGAAGGGAAAGAATTTGGAACTCAAAATATGAGGGGAAAAATGTTAAAATCATTTTTACAAGTAATTTAGGAAAAAACAAAATATTAAATAAAAAAGATAAAAGTAACTTTAAAAGAATACACCCTAGATCCTTGTTAGGAGTTGAATCTCACCAGATTAATTCATAGAATCTACTCTCTTCCTTTTTTTGAAAACTGGGGCATATATCCTTATCCAGACTTGTAGCACTTCTCTAATTCTTCCCAATCTCTCAAAAATGGCTGCCAATAGCTCAGCAACCAGATTGCTGGGTTCCTTCACTACCCTACAATGTACTTCTTCAGCTACACTTTGAAAGCAACTAGATTCTTCCATTGCTATCTCATTTAAAATGGGTTTCAATTTCCCATTAATCATTT
Source organism: Antechinus flavipes (assembly GCF_016432865.1). NCBI lineage: Eukaryota > Metazoa > Chordata > Mammalia > Dasyuromorphia > Dasyuridae > Antechinus > Antechinus flavipes. Next base: position 57,306,449 of record NC_067398.1, on the reverse strand, counting down.
TTATTTCATCTTTGTTAGTCCAAACATCATTCTCCTTGGCAGAAAAATAGAAAGAAAATAAGTTAGATGGTTTTCATTTCTTTTTATTGTTAACCATCATTGTCACTTTGAACAGTGACGTAGCATTTGTTTCCCCACAGCATTACTTTTTTTTAAAAAAAATCCACTTTTAGTCATTCTTTACATTCTATCAATCTCATAATCAGATTAAGAATAGCAGTGTTCCTTGATGTTTTCTCCACCACTTGAAAGATATGGGGATGTTGGTGTATGGGGGGAATGTAACTTCAAGATAAGGGCCAAAGGCAGCTTGCCCCTCAGCAGAGGCTGTCACCCTTCCTGTCTCAAGTCTCTTTCCATTCCAATCCATTCCACACTCAGTTTCCAGGGCAATTTTCCTGAAGCTATAGGCCCAACTTAATAATCTTCCTGCTCAATCAACTTCAGTGATTCCCTATTACTTTCAAGATCAGTTTTAAAGTTCTTTGATACTGAAATCTCTTCACAACTCATCCCTTGGACAATCTTCCATTGCATTCTCCTTCCATTGCATTCCCTTCCACATTTTGTACAAGCCAGCCATAATGGCGCACGTCCTCCTCAGACACAACCTTCCATTTTCTGTCTCCATGACTTTGCACTGACTGTTTCCTACACCTGGAATGCTCTCCCACCTCACCTCCTTCTTGTAGAATCCCCAACTTTTTGTAAGATTCAGTTCAAGCAACACCTCTGTGAGGCCTTTTCTCCTTCCCTATTGCCAGTGGCATTTCTTTCAGGTTACTTTCAAACTATGTTATGTTGATCTCATTTCCATATTCTCATTTAAATATGATATTTCCAGTATTAGAATTAAGTTATTTGAGGGCAATGACGATTTTTGCTTTTTATTTGCATCTCCAACACTCAGTACCTGGAATGCAATAAGCATTTGTATGTGCTGGTAGGTAAACTGTTCTTTTAGAAGAAAGTCTAATCTTCCCAAGATCTATTTTAGTTCTGATTTCTATCTTACTATCTCAGTAGTATCTATGAAGTCAAATTTGTATTCTTAGGTTAGACTCCAGAAGTCACCCATCCTTCCGACATTTGTATGCACAAATCTAAGGTTGTCAGTTTGTATTTCTGGTTCCTTTCTTGGAGTTGATTTTCTAAAAATTACTATATGTTTCTAATGCTATTTTTACCATATTGTAGCTGCTACTGTCTGGTATACATATAATATTTTTACCTTCTTGTTCTCATCCCCAATCAAAGACCAATTATCATTCTCTTTTAAGCTGTGATAAAAATTCTAAATTGTATTCTCAGACTCTATATTCTTAATTAGCAATTTACTTTCCATATCTGCCATTCTTTCTCAAAGATCCAGTCTTCAACTAGTAACTGTGGGGAAAATCTCACTTGTGTCCCTGGAGATCTTCACCTTCTTGCCAAACACTTCATCATCTCAAGAAATATGGTTTCAATTCCTTCTGGCAGTGCTATTTGCCCCCACCTGTATTTCTGGCAATCAGCATCAGTCAGCAAGTTACACATGTCCTGTAAAATTCTTCATCATGTCCTAGACATATAAGCTAGGAAGATGACAGACATCAATTGTTAATATAAGGTCAACAAAAAACAGCTTGAGTATTTCTCACATAGGAGTCACTAATCACTACTACATATATATTTTCCCTTTAACCCTTATTGGCTGATGTCCCTCCAAGCGTTTAACAATTGGTTCTCAAAAAAATGCAGCCATAATACATTTTAAAATTTAATTTGAATCATTAACATTTCCCTCATCACTTTCTTAAGTCTAGACAATCAACAAAGCAATAAATCCAGTCAGTTCATAGTTTTTGCCAGTTGTAAATGCTTACATTGAAAATTTAATAATCTGTTCATAAGTAAATTTGAGCTGGCTCCAGCACACCTCTGCATATCCCAGAAGGTCTAATTCCTCCCTTTGCAGAGATAACTGCATATGTATAGTTAGCTTCTTCTCTTCTTTTTCACGTCATAATATTCTGCTTTCCAAATCCCTAACACAGAGATTATTTTCTATCTCTTCAAATCTTTTTTGTTCTTTCTACATAAAGTCCTTCCAATTTTTTTCCCCAAAAAAACATTTTACCCTCTCTCACAACCTGGAAAATGGAGAAACATTTCTCAAGTCTCCTTTTTCCTCCTCTATTAAGAAGGAAATAAAACAAACCACTTTTGCATACTTAGTGGTTACTTGAACCATAGCTGAAAGAAAAATTTTATGCCTTTTCTTCAGTTCTTTGTAAAATGTTCTTTGCCTTCTGGGATAAGCATTTACTATTTGACAAAAATTGCTGAGAACACTAGAAAATAGTAAGTTAGAGACTTGGCATAGACCTACATCTCATACCAAAATAAGATAAAAATGGGGACATGATTTAGGCATAAAAGGTAATACTATCAGAAAATTAGGAGATCTTTGGAGAAGAGAGGAATTTGTGGCCAAAAAAGAATTAGAGAACATTATGAAAAGCAAAATGGATAACTCTTATTACATTAAGTTGAAAATGTTTTGCACATCTGCACACATATATTGTATCTAGAATATACTGCAAACCCATTCAACATGTAAAGGACTGCTTGCCATCTGGGGGAAGGGGTGGAGGGAGGGAGGGGAAAAATCGGAACAGAAGTGAATGCAAGGGATAATGCTGTAAAAAATTACCCTGGCATGCGTTCTATCAATAAAAAGTTATTAAAAAAAAAAGCAAGAGACAATTAAGTACAAAAAAAGAAAATGTTTTGCACAAACAAAACCAATGCAGTCAAGATTAGCAGGGAAACAGAAAGCTGGGGGAGGAGGGATTTATATCCAATGTTTCTGATGAAGGCCTCATTTCTAAAATATATAGAAATGAGTCAAATTTATAAGAATACAAGTCATTCCCCAATTGATAAATGCTTAACAGATAAGAACAGATAATTTTCAGATGAAGAAATTAAAACAACCCATAGTCATATGAAAAACTCTCTAAATCACTATTCATTAAAGAAATGCAAATTTAAAACACTCTGAAATACCATCTCATACCTCTCAGATTGACAAAGATGACAGGAAAAGATAATGATAAATGTTGGAGAACATGTGGGAAAACTATGACATTAATGCATTGTTGGTGGAGTTGTGAACTGATGCAACTATTCTGGATTGTAATTGGGAATTAAGCCCAAAGAGCTATCAAAGTGTGCGTAATCTTTAATCCAGCAGTGGCACTATTAGTGCCACTATCCCAAAAAAAGTCACAAAAGAGGGAAAAGGACCCACATGTGCAAAAATGTTTGTAGTAGTCAAAAAATTGGAAAATGAGTAGATGCCCATCAGGGAATGACTGAATAAGTGATAGTATATGAAATTAATGAAATATTATTGTCCTATAAAAAATGATGAGCAGGTTGAGTTTAGAAAGGCCTGGAAAGATTTACATGAAGTGATGCTGAGTGAAACAAGCAGAAGGGAAACATTGTACACAGCAACAGTAAGATTGTGTAATGATCAACTATAATAGACTTGTGTTCTCAGTGGTTCAGTGATCCAAGGCAATTGCAATAAACTTTGGATAGAGAGTCATCCACATAAAGAGAAAGAAAGAACTATGGATGTAAATCAACACATGCTATGTTTACTGTTTTTTTTTTCCTTCTGTTTTTTTTTTTTTTGTGGTTTTTCCCTTTTGTTCTGATTTTTCTCTCCTAATATGAGTCATATAGAAATATGTAAAAAATGAATGTACATATATAACCAAAAAAAAAAAAAACCTATTGTTTTACATTCAACTAGAGAAAATAAAAAGAAAAAAAGAGGCTCTACAGGATATCAGAAAACAATAAAATTAAATAAACGAAAAAAAAATTTAAATGCTTTCCATAGTATCTGGAATCAAGATTCTCAAACCCCATCTAAACACATACTCTGACACAAACTATATCATATCAACAGTTTGCCTGCTATAATATCTCTGGTCAAATCCTAGCTACTGGGAAAGGAAGAAGGGAGGAATAAAAGCTATTTTGGCACTGAGTGGCAAAAGTAAATTGCCTTGCCCCTCTGTGGGTATCTTCCTTTCTTTCCCTCTTTTCTCATTCTTCCCCACCTCCAGCTCCCCTTGTTGTTTTGTCTTCACCTGTTTGAATGTAAGCTCCTTGAAGGCAGAGATTGTTGTGTTTTGGATACCTCAGCACTTAGTAGAATCCCTAGTAGGTGTATAGAGAAGAGAATAAGCATTTATAAAGTGTCAAAATCTTCAAAATAATCTCATGTGGTATACAGTATTATTATCCCCATTTTACAGCTAAAAAAAAAAAAAAAAAAAAAAAAAAAACAAAGGAAAACAGAAGGGTCATGCCCAAGGTCACATCACTAGGATATAACTGAAGGCTGGATCCTTCCCCTACCTGCTTCTCTTGTGTAGAGTACTTTATCCATTTCTCTCTGTCTCTGTCTCTGTCTGTCTGTCTCTGTCTCTGTCTCTCTGACTCTCTCTCTCTCTCTCTCTCTCTCTCTCTCTCTCTCTCTCCTTTCTCCCCCTTCCCTTCTCAGTGCTAGTCTTCCCAGGACTTTCAGGACACAAGGTAGATGAATGTATACCTACACTGCTCAATTCACCTAGATGCCAGGTCTCCTTTTGGAAGAACAACTGTCATCCAGGGGCAAAGAAGTAAAAAAATGGAAATTAAATCTGGACTACAATGTTCAATAAATCATGTAAAATCAACCCAGAATCTGACTCTTTAGCTTTTAGTGTCTTAGTTCTTTCTAGAATCACACAGAACAAGCTCATCCCTTCTCTTGGACGTTACAATCCTCCAGGTGAATCATTCTGGCTAAATCTCCAGACTAAATATCAAAGGGGGAAAAGTCTGCAATAAATACATCTTAGATAGTTTTATATCTCCTAGGCATACCTGAACAGTAATTCCTTGAAAGTTCTATGATGAAGATCTTTGTACTCCATGCACCTGAATCTAAGGAAGAACAACAGGCACATGAGGTGCAGTATGGACAATAAATAGGGAAGTATTATATGTATAGTAGAAAGAATACTATTGGATTCAGAGTCAGAGAACATGGATTCAAATCCTGGCCCTGTGTCATTTTGGAAAGTCACTTTACCCCTCTAACTCTTGGTTTCCTCATCTGTAAAAAATAAATAAACAAACAAACAAACAACAAACAAACAAACAAATAAATAAATAAATAAATAAATAAAAGAAGGATTGGACTAGATGACCTCTAAGGTCCCTTTAACCTCTAAATTATGATCCTATTACTGTTAATATTATGATTAGAGTTGTTACTCCAGTAAGTAATGACTTATATAAATATAAATTAAAACAACTCTGAAGTTGCATTTCACATAGGCAAAGATGACAAAAAAGGAAAATGACAATTGTTAGAGCAGCTATGGGATGACAATCACACTAATATATTGTTGGTGAAGCTTTGATTTGCTTGGATCATTCTAAAAAACAATTTGGAAAAATACTCCAAAAGTCACTAAACTGTGCATACTCTATGACCTAGTGGCATATTCCTCAAAGAGATCAAAGAAAGGAAAAGTATCCATAAGTTCAAAACATTTATAGTAGCCTTCTTTGTTGGCACAAAGGACTAGAAATAAAGTGGTCCCATCAAATGGGTAATATCCATCAAATGGTCAAATTATATATATTAATGTATTGAAAAATTAAGAAATTATAAAAGATATAAATTTAGAAAATCCTGGGAAAAATTGCATGAACTGATACAAAGTGAAGTGATAAAGAGGAAAACAATGATTATAATATTGTAAAAGAAAACAATATTCAAAGATTAAGAGCTCTAACTAATCAAAACTCTGAAAGAATCCAAGACAATACCAATAAACTTTGGATAGAAAATGTCATCTACATCCAAAAAAAGGAATATGGAAATTAAATGTAAATTAACACATGCTATATTCACTTTTTTCTGTATTTTTTCTTTCTCTTTCATGGTTTTTCCCTTTTGTTCTGACTTTTCTTTCCCAACATGATTCATAAAGAAATGTGTTTTAAAAGTTAATATATGTGTATAAATAGAAAAACTAAAACAATCAAATAAATAAAGGCTGGAAAAGAAAAAGAAAACTCTGAGAGTATAAACTATATTTCCTATCTTTTGAAAAGTAACGCATTATAAATGCAGAATATGCTTTTATATATGGCCAACATGTAGATTGTTTTTAACTCTTCCATGTTTATTTTTTTACAAGGGAAATCTGTCATTTTTTGGAGATAATAGAAATGTGAAAGAATACTAAGGGTTGAAAATGACTTAAATGTCAAAAGGAGACAATTTTAAATGTGCAAAAGAGAAAGGAAATTCAGAAAGGGACACAATTAAGCAGAGTAGTGCTAGTATTGTTAAATTTGAAATATACTTTTTAAAAGGCAAGCAGTACATAATATTCATATTTTTAGTCAACCAATATGCATTTATTTAGGAGCTTATTATGTGCTACTTTTGGGGGTAGAGAAAAAAAAGCAAAAAGAAAAGTCTATATCCTCAAGAATTTTATACTCTAATACATGTAAAGAAATAGATACATATGAAATACATATACATTGAATAGATAGGAGGTAATCTTAGAAGGAAAGGGCTCTAGTAGCTAAGGGATGAGAAAAGCATTTGAAACTGTAAGAGATAAAGGTGAAGATAAAACAAACATACCAGGCATAAGAGACAGCTAGTGTAAAGACAAGGGAACAAAAAAGGAAGTGTTACTTGTAAGGGTCCAAGTAGCTGGATCATCTCATGCACAGAGAGTTAAGTGTCAGAATACAGGAAAGGGATAAGGAGACCAAATTATAAAGACAAACAAAGGACTTTACATTTAGTTGTAAGCTAATAGCCACTAAAAGGGTGGGAAGTGTGTGTGACAAGATCATACCTAAACTTAAAGTCCTAAAGTTGGGAGCTGAGTGGAAGATGGATTGGAAAAGAAAGAGACTAGAGACAGAAACCAACTAGATTATTTCAATAATCAAAACAAGAGATGATGAGGGCCGGAACTAAGTCTTTACCATGTCTTGGTGAACATGGGAATGGATAGTAGAATAGAAGTGGATAGAAGAGGTATAGGAAAAATGTTTTGAAGGTACAAATGACTAGTTTGGGCAACAGATTGGAAATACACACACACACACACACACACACACACACACACACATATATCTGGAGAGAGAGAGACAGACAGAGACAGTAAAAAGAAATATAGATAGTATGGGATGAAAAGGGAAATACAGAGACACACTCATGGTTAGTGGGTATGACATACACACTTCGGCAAAGAAAACTGAGAAGGAAGAGTTATAGAATAGGAGGAGAAGAGAGTACAAGTCATAAAAACCTGGAGAGGAGAAAGTATGTAGGAGGTGATTTAACTGTGTCAAATGGTGCAGAGTTCAAGAAATATGAAGACTAAGAAAAGGCTATCAGTTTTGGCAATTAAGAGGTCATTGGTAACTTTGGAGAAAAAAAGTTTTATTTGAATTATGACAGTGGAAAGCCAGATTGAATTGAATTTAGAAGAGAATGAGAGTAGAGGCACTAAATAGAGAACTTAAAAATAATGAAAAAATACAAACCAAAAAAATTTAAGATTTTATCTCATATCCAGCAAATTGGCAAAGATGACAAATAATGGAAACAACCCATGTTGAAAGGGCTACAAAAGATAGGTGCTGTTGAGGGACTATAAAATGGTCCAACCATTCTGGAATGCAATTTGGAATTGTGCCAAAAATTTACTAAAATTTTCCTGTTAGCTAAGATATTCTACTTTTAGGTGTGTATATACATATTATTATATATTACATCATACATATTAAATATAGTATATGGTTATTTCACTTATACTTAAAAAGATGTGTATTTTTAGGTATGTATATGAATATACATATATAGATGTGTGTGCGCGCGCACACACACACACACACACACACATATATATCAAAGATAGAAAGAAATGTTCCATAAACACCAAAATATTCATAATAGCATATTTTAGAAGCTATATGTGGCACATGAGTGCAATAGAACACTATTAATACTATAAGAAACAATGAAAGCAAAAGATTTGAGAAGAACAAGAAGACTTAACTAAAGGAGAGTGAAATAAGAAAATAACAATAAGAAACAGGAAAACAACAATGCCTACAAAAATGGAAAAATGGAAACATTAAAAAATAAAACCTGTCAGTGGCTACCTGTGTGCCACACCCCTTGACTTGACACTTAATTTTCTGTATAATCTTTACCAACTTACCTTTTTACCATCTTTTATCATCTTTCCATTATTCTTCTAAACAAATCCTTGTGTCCAGGAAAACCAAACTATTTCACATGTACCAAATGCTTAATACACTTTCCTGTTTATATACCTTAGCTCATGTTATTCTTGCTTCTTTGAATGTCCTTTTCCTTCCATATCCATCTAATGAAAATCTACCAGCTGGCATGGGCTGGACCTGATTTATACTAATCGCATGGTAGTTTAGATCTGAAACAGAAATGAAATGAAACTCTTGTAATCCATCTAATAGTTAGCAAAAAGAAATTTACCTAACCCTGGCAGGAGAAGGCCAATCAAAACAAGGAATAGAGTCCATCCAGGATAAAGCATCAGTTCAATCGGATATAGTTTCCCAGTGTGTTTCATGTTGATAGTCTGTAGTCACAAGGAAGAGAAAGGAGCTCTAGCCCTTCATGTTCTGGATGTTTTGTACTCAGGTGGCCAGGAAGCCACATCAATGTCTCAAACTTTTATTCAATGAGTCAATTATATCTTTTTTTTTCTTTTTGCTGAGGCAATTGGGGTAAAGTGACTTGCCCAAAGTCACACAGGCCAATTATATCTTAAAGGCAATTTTTATACCTTTTAAGGAAAACTAGGCAATTTTCTGGTGAGGGTAGGAGAATTAATTACTATACAATCATTCAAGGTGCATTTTGGAAAGGTATTACCTCCTCTAAGAAATCTTCCCCTTCAATCTCACCAGCCCAAAGCTATCTCTTCATCCTTAGTAAAACCAAAGTATTTTGATATAACTCTTTTAAAAAAATTTAGAATATCATTCTTTGGATTAGTTGTCTTCAGACAAGCCATGTTTCTCCCATTATATTGTAAACATGTTTTTCTTTATATATACACACACACACACACACACACACACACACACACACGTTAAATTCTTTATATGCTTCCTGTACACAGTAGACATTCAATAAAAGTTTGTGGAGTGATTTAGTGGATAAATGAGGAAGAGCCATTCATTTCCCCCATCTTTTTTCGAAAGTCTTGTTGGACATTTGACAAAATATCTTTCTCACAACATCCTTGCTGACAAAAGAAAAAGGTGTGAATTAAGTGATCCTTAATTTGGTAGGTTTGGAATTGATTCAGTGACCACAAAAGATGTTCATTTGTGAGCCCAAGACATTAATGGATGGAAGTCAACCTGAAGGACTATTTCTAGTACAAAGATATACTATATTTTTGGCACTGTTCAATTTAACATTTTTACCAACAATTTGGTATAGATTGTATGCTAATTCAATGTGTAGATGAGAAGGAAAAAAAAATGTTGGATGATAGAAACAATATCTAGAAAGCTTCTAATAGGATGCTAAAATTTCATTTAATAACATTAAAAATAATAAACATAAAAGCTCATCCTTAGGTTAAAAAACCTAAATACATTTTACATACAAATGTATATTCAACTGTCCATTTCATATACAATCTTCTTTTTTTGTTCTACCATGAGGAGGGAATGATCTTTTCTTTGGTGTTTATGAAGTTGATGAAAAATAAATAAATGTAATGATCTAAAAACCTAATTGTACGAGTACATGGCATGGGAGAAAGCTATTTGACAACATTTCATCCAAAAGGACCTGGAAGCTTTCTTGGACTGCAAATTCATTATTGGTCAATAGGATAAAGTTGTGGGGGGGAGGGGAGAGAGAGAAAGAGATAGAGAGAGAGAGAGAAGGGGGTACAGAGAGAGAGAAAAAAGAAACTCTTAATAATTTTAGGCTATATTAATAGAAATATTTGGAGCAAAGAAATTTATATTTCTACTATAATTTTCCTTGATCAGATTACATGGAGAGTATATGTTCAGTTCTGGATAACATTTAAAAAAAGATAATGATAAACTGTAATATATTGTGAGGTGGATGACAAGGATAGTGAGGGACTTGAAAGCCATGAAATAAGAAGACATTGAAGAAATTGAGGATTTTTAATGTGAAAAAGATAAAACTAGGGAGCAACATGATATGTATCAAATATTTGAAAGATTTACATATGAAAGAGGATTAGATTTCTTTTGCTGGCCCTAGAAAGCAGAATAAGAAACAGTGACAAAATGAGAGATATATTTTAGCTAAATACCAGCACAAAACTTCCTAACTATTAAAACTGCCCAAAGGTGGAATGGACTGCCTCAGGAGGCACTAGGTTTCCCCATCTCTGGAAGTTGTCATATGGAAACTAAATCTCCATTTGTGAGGGACATTGAAGCAGAAATTCCTATTTCAGTCATGTGTTGGGCTCAATAACCTCTGAGGTTCTTTTCACAACGCTAAAAATTCCATTATTTTTATGGTCATTGAATCCTCTATAGAACATTCAGGATTGAACGTGCATCTGAAGGACTTGTGGGCACTATATTTTCTGTCCCATTCTTGACTCAGGTGGAAGCTCAGGCCAGTCACTTCCTCTCCTTGACCCAGTTCCTTCACCTGTAAAGTAAGGAGAGTCAGTTTCTCGGCAACATTTCTCTTTCCTTCCTTGCTTTCTTTCCAATCTCTTTTGGGTGTTTTGAGGCAACCATAGGCTTTGGAGCAACTTGAATGAAAGAGGTGGGAGTGGGGGGGGAAAAAGGAAAAGGATGTAAGAGAATGTTTTCTTGGTTTTTTATCTTTAGGTTTTAGTTAATATGTTCTCTAGGAAGCATCACACTTTCTTTCATTATTTTGCTTCTATGATGATTATTTTGCCTTTATATAGACCCTGATATTTTCAAAGACCTTGACAGTAGGTAATTATTTAGGTAATTAGATGGGAGTCCTCTCTCTTCAAATATGCCTAGAATAAAATTACACCAAAATAGTAGCACAGACGTAACTATTCTAAGTATAATTACTTTCACACTTAATAATTAATCTGCCTTAATTAAGACCACACCCAGTATGATATTTCAGGATTTCACTTTGGTTGATTTTCTTTACCTGTAAGCACTTCTAATTTTCTATTACTTTATGATTCTTATCAGAGTGGGTAGAGTAAAAGAAGCTGATAGAAAGGACATTGGTACAAAGGAAAGCATACTGATTCTGGAATCAGAAGTCCTGGGTTCAAATTCTGCTTCTGAGACTTGATGTGACCTTGTGGACTAGAAAGTCTCTGAGATTCCTTCTAAATCTTTGATCATATAATGATCCTATGCAGATTTCTTCAAAGTAACATCCCAAAAAGCTGAATACCTAGCTGATTAGCCCAGACAGAAGAGGGGAGGAGATAGAATAGAAAATGCTCAACTCATTCCCAGATTCCAAATTCAGTCCCAGTAATTAGCTCCTGATTTCAGCAGTCAACAGCTATCTTGTTTTTATTTTTCCACCAATGCTTCTGAAATCCATTTCATTCTAACCATCTTTTTGGTAGACACAGAGAAAAATACGTCAATTCCCTTAGGATGTCCCTGCTTGGGGGTGCAAAATAGGGCAGTGAAAGAACATTACCACTAAGTCAGGATGATAGGATCCCAAGGGAAAACAGAGAACGCGTTTATTCTACTGTTTTACATTTCTCTGCAAAGCCTCCATTGGCTAATCCAGGAGACAGTCTGCAGTCAGTACAGGGATAGGAAGAAGACTAGAGCAGCAAGTACCTTAAAATAGTTATTCAACAGCATTTAGGACATACACAAGCACAATTTAAAACCCTTCTCTGGTGACCATGTCATAATGTACAACACTATCTCACAGATATTGCTAATTGTTTTGGAAGCAGCTACATAAGATCCAACGGTGTGACACAAACACATGTACAGCTTTTGCCCTTGTGGAGTAATCATGTAGGACCTGTCCCTCAGTAGATGAAATAGTGTGAGATTACAAAAATGTTGATGGAATGAGAGTTAGAAAACCAGAGATCTCATCCCAACTCGTATACCAACCAGCCACGTGACTACAAAAAAGATTCAACCTCTCTGCGCCTTAGTTTGCTCGTCTGTAAAAACGAGATCCCTCAGGAGGCTATCCAGAGGAACAAGTGAGATATATGCGAACACACTCTGAAAATTGCAAAGCGGCACAGGAATCCACATTATCTACTAGTCCATAGGGCTACTGAATGTGAATTCCATCAATAGCTGTTGGACACCTAGCATTCACACCTACTAAGCACTGTCACACCCCCCCACTCCTTTCTTCTTTGTGTAAAAGCCTCCGAGGAGCTGGCTGGGCTGCGTCTCCTGCGTTGGCCGAATATCCTTGGGCGACTGCGGTGCCAGGAGCTGTCCAGCATCGGCTGTGTATTTCTCCCATAAGGTCACACCCCCGGTGTCATTGGGTCAAAGCCACGACGGAGCGTGGGAGCCATACAACATATTTCCAGAGCGAGTCTCTGTTTGTTCTCTCCTCATACACATGCCCAGCCCGCCCCCTGCAGCGGCGGCCACACACACCAAGCTGCCCGGTAACCACGCACTGCCCTAACATAGGCGATGGGAACTGTCCGGCAGCGCGTCACACACAGCGGCTGCGGAGCCCCGGAAGCCTTCTCCAGGGCTGTGCCAGTCACAAACACGCTCGTGCACCCTCTCGCTGTGGGGGCCGCACGGGAGCCATCCCGAGAGAACTGCTTGTCACACACACACACACACACACACACACACACACACGGGCGCTCGGGCGCTGTCCAGCAGTGCGACTGACCGCTCCTCCCTTCCCGCCCCCCACAATTATGCACCCCTGCTCGGTATGAGACCGCCCAGCAAGATTTGTGGCGTGCAGCCTCGCACACGCTTGTGGCAGGGCACCCGGGAGCTGTCCAGCAGCGTCACACACTCACCCCAACAACATTGTCACACAAACACTCCCCTGTAAACCCGTGTCTGTCACACCCACCGCAAGCAATGTGTCACACAAACACCCCCCTCAAACCACTGTCTGTCACACACTCGCACCCTGAACAGTAGTGTCACACAAACACCCCGTAAGCCAGTGTCTCACATACCGTACAGAAACCCTTCATACACACCCCCTCCCCCCGTGTAGCAGTGTCACACGCGCGCGTGCGTGTACACACACACAGGGGCTCTGTCCAGCAGCGTGTTACACACATACGTGTATACACACACATCCGGTACAGCAGCATCTCACGCACACCACACACACATACATATCTCATACAAATGTCACACACATACACACTCCGTCGGGCGCTGTCCATCAGCACTATGTCTATCACCGACCCTCCCCCTCTCATTTTCCCCTCCCCCCTTCTCTTCAGGCCTCCCCAACATCCTGCCCGTAGGCCCCATACACTCACCCCAAGTCAGCAACAGGGCGGCACGCAGCAACCGGCCCATGGTGCAGCCTCACTCGGCTCCCACAGCTGCCCCAGGTGCCCTCCTCCCCTGCAGCCGCAGCAACCCCAGAGCTTCGCCTCGGGCGTAACCGAGCGCGGAGGGCGGGGCCCACCAGGCGAGCGCGATAGGACTAGAGAGCTGTCACTCACACTGGACTCCGCCCTCTTCTTCCTTCCCTCTCTCTTTTGCCGGGCCGCATGCCTCTCGCCTCGACCGGAAGGAAGCCAGTGCTGAAGAAATCGACCATCCCCCTTCTGCCCAGCCCCGCCCTTTTCTGTTGGGACGAGCCAATCAGACGCCGAGGCCCGTCCCACGTGCCTCACATCTCTTAAGGGCCTTCCCGCGTGCGCCCTTCGCCCCTTGGCCTGGTATATATGGGTACTGGCACATGAGCCTGGCTAGGGGCAAGAGTGCTCCAACAATGGCCACAAGGTAAGCCCGGCCTTGCCTTTAGAATTCAGGGGACAGGATCCCCTCAGCCAAGGGTTGGTTTGTTTGGCTGCAGTCATACTAGAACCTGGGGGAGACCTAGTCCCACGGGTAGTTTGGAGGCCCTGGTAAGCTGGGGAGGGCCCGAAGCCAACTCTCAAGTAACTAGCGCCAGCTTCATAGTCAGCCCAACAGTACAAGGTCCACTCTGGCGTTTCCCTGAGGCTCCAATCCTGCAAGTACTCATGGCCCCCTTCTTCCCAGGGCTGACAAGGCCTGACTGCGCTCCAGTGGGGCAGGGAGGTACCAGTCAGTAGAAGGGTCTGTTTCAAACACTCAGATCTGGAGCTTAAAGGGCCCATCCAGTCCAAACTTACTGCAGATGAACAAACGAAGGACCAGAAAAGCTACAGCTTGCCCAAGTCTTCCTCACCAGTCAGCTGGTGAAGGACTAAGGGTCCTTCCCCACAGACTTCCCCAATGGAGGAACCCAAAATGTTTGAAGATACTGTCAGAAACGCTCAAAATTAAAAACTGATTTTATGCAGCAAAAGCCTTCTCGAAGTCTCATTGGCATTCCTAACTCCCAGTGAGGCAATTGCTGCAAATACTATCCCCATTTTACAAATAAACAAATTGAGGCTCAGAAGTATCTTCACAACTCCAGGCCCAACACTTCTCTCTATGCTCACCTTCTCATGGGACCCCAGAATGGTGCCATCCCCAAAGGCTGAGGGCTACAGGCTCTACCTTGGGTGGAGTGGCAGAACTAAGGACTAGGATGTCATCTTTCCAGTTTATATTTCTACTGTACTCTGATGCCTCAAAGTAAAACTAAGATACCAGCATTTCTAAGTAAACACTTTAATTATCTTATGCAAAATGAAAACTACAAAACACAAGGTACAAACACTAATGGCAAAAAGGAAACAGTTGGGAGGGGAAAGGTAGATGTGGCAAAGATGGTTGAACCTTTGGCACTTATGATCACATAATCTAGTCACAATTTGCCGTTTGATTCTCCTCAGTTGAGGAAAGCCAGGTAGGTTCAAATTAAGACACTTTACGTTGCCAGTTTACTGCTACATAGATGAGAATAAGGCGTGGTTCTTCAAGTGGCATGTGCTAGTCTTTACAACTTACTTGTAACTGTTATTACTCAAAAGATGGCAGGAACTGAAGATGAGTAAATGAAATACCAAGAGGGGAAGAAACCATTCTAATTACCTCATCTGGCCAAAGTCAGCTAAAGGCAGGGCCAGGGTCTCTCATGCCATCAGAATATTATATATGAAAACTTTTTTTGGCCAAAAGCAATAGGAAGGGACTCTTTTTTTTAGATGACAAGATCTTGAGATACAGCTCCAGAGAAGCTAGGAAAAATATACAAAATATAGGCATCTAAAGCAGCAAAGGAAGAGAACTTACAAAATGACCATTCTATAACACAACCACAGTGACCAACAGAACCACATCCAAGGGGACCCTGATGGTCAAATTAAGGTGTTCAAACCCCGAACCAAAAGGACCCCCCACCCCCATTCTCCCACAGCCACTGGTGATTTAACAAAGCTCTTGGGTGAGGTCTCCCTAAGGCACAAAGCAACAGGGTGCTCAATGGTGACTTGACCTTCCAGAAGCAAAGTGCATAATTAGCTACAGTGGTCCAAGGTCTCAGAACTGCTGGATAATAAGTTTCCGTTTCAGATCATGACTGAATTTATTCATTCTGAAGAGTTCACTGTCATAAAAAGCAGCAAGATTGTGGATGTTGATCTGACGAGCCTAAAAAAAAGATATGATATTAGGGAATTAAAGCATGCTATATGATAGCCCATGCTCCCCAAATATGGTCCTAAGATCCAGTTGAGCAAATCCCTGTCTTTAGTCCCTACCTTGTCTACTAGGTCCTTCTCAGGTACCTCAATAGTGTCTTGCTGGGCACCATAGCGGTTGCGCTGGTAGATCACCTGTTCTGCTACTAGTTGCTTCAGGATGAAGAGTAATAGCTCATTGTTATCCCTCCGGAATGATAAATAACGGGCAAAAGTCTGCAAAGAGCAAAGACAATATAAACCCATGTGCTCTTAACCACTTTTCTACAACATTATTACCCCATTAACAATTTTTTTTTTTTGCTATGTCCCCTTGTCCTCGCCTTTTCTACTTGCTCACAACAGTGAGACCAATCTGGCTTCCACTGAGCAGAGCAGTTTGGGGCAGGTGAGGACCCCACCTGTAGGAACACAAGTTCCCCAATGTTCTAATGAATTCTTTCTCAGGCAGGGCTGGCTTGACTTTCTTATCTAAACCCACATCTGCATCCTACCTTGCGCATGCTGCGCATGACGCTGAATTTCTGGGTGTCGATAAAGCTCTCTAGCATCACCCGGATGGCCATGTTAACATCATCTTCCAGCACATAGTCCCGAAGGTGAATGCGGGCATGAGCTTCTGCCATTCGGATCATTGATTCAATGTGTCGAACTGTGATGGGGATGCTGCCTGTGGCCTGCCAGAGAGAGATCATGTTCAGGCTTTAGCTGGAAGAATCCCACTGGAGAGTTACAGTTTAGAAAAGTATAGTATAGCAAAGAAACTGAAGAAACACTCCTTGCCTACTTGTCCAACAAGTCTAGACCAACTACCTTGGTGACAAGTAGGCTCATATTATTAAGTCTGGCATTTAAAACCCCAGATTGAATTCACATTGCTCCCCTTTTATATCTACTATAACAGTGTCAAAATGAAGTAGAAAGGGATCACTATGGGCTAAATATTGACTTAGAAAAATCACATATTAACATTATCTATGTTCCACTGTATTCACTTAAATCTTTCCCAGTTACATTTGAATCCACTATTACATTCTCCTTCTAGCCAATCCAATTTAGCAATACATCACCTTTTTGTATGTTTCATTCAGGCTTTTTGTCCCAATGACTCTTCCTCATTTCATACCTTAGGATCTCCAGATTCCTCTCAAGGTCACTTCAGATGCCCCCTCTCCTAGCTCTTAGTATTCTTTCTCCTCAAATTATTATTTGCTTCTCTGTCTATATCTGCATAGTAGTATCCTCCAGTAGAATATAATCCCAAGGACAGGGATTACTTGTTTTTATATACTCAGTTCCTAGCACTTTTAGGCTCTTGGTAAATACCTGCTGAACTGAACTGAAATCACCTTTCTTCCCAGTCTAAATTTTACTCTCTGGGGTTCTCACCATGGATTCTTTCCGTAGGTCACTATACATCTTGGCAACTTTATCTTGGTCCATCTGGTTAAGTTTTGGGTGGACCTTCTCTTTGGCATAGATGATATATTTCTTCAGTATCTCCTGAGGCAAGGGTTCGACACCATATGTATTAGGCAGGGCTGGTTCCTGTGTCCTGCCATTGGCTAGCTCCTCTTCCTTATTGCTGGGGTGATGTTTAACATGGCTGCCAACCACAAAGCGTGCCAGCATTTCATCCTGGTGAGGGGAAGAAAAAGGTCCGTTATGACACTGCTTTTCTAAATTCATATCTTGTAGCAAGTCATCCAATCCTCTTAATCATAGGAAACCGGATAGGAGAAATGAAATGAAATGGTCCTGAGAGAGCAACCAATAGAATGGTATCCTCAATCTGATCATCCATTTCCTAAGAAGCTCAGTACTACTGTTACATTGCACCCACATCTCCAAGTACCATCCACGTATCAAAGGAGGAATAAGAGTGATTCATTCCCTAGAATCTCTGGAGTCCCAAAGGATCCACAGTTAGATTCTTGTTAACTTGAATTTAAAAAATTACATCTTTATTTTTAGTAACCCTGATTTAATTTAATATTTCCTCTTCAATTTGCCTTTTGCATTTAACATAATTCTAACAAGGGGATAACACAATTTATCAGACTTCCAAAGAAGTCTACAACTCAAAAAATGTTAAGAACCCCTAGTCTGGAAAAAACTCCTGAGGGAAGAGCAGTGGGTCTGGAGTCAGAAAATTTTGATCTGAATCTTGGCTATGACACAAGCACTGTGTCTCAGCCAGTCAGTCAGTCAGCCTTCCTCAGCCTCAGTGAATCTGTAAAATGGGAAGGCTGTTACCTGCAGCTGCTCATCTCACAAGATTATAAGAAAAACACTGTGTTCATAAACTATTAAGTACTACATAAATGCTGAATTTTCATTATTAATAATTAAGCCTCATTGCTCAAATCTCACGGAGCACAGCCATTTTATACCTGAACAGGATCCACGGTGTCCCTTACAACACACAGGACGTCAAAGCGGGATATGATGGGCTCTGTGAGATCCACATTTTCTGAGAAGGTCAATGAGGGATCATATCGCCCTCCTGTAACATAAGGGTGAGTCAATTAATTCTTACTGCCCCAAGGCTCTATACTTCTACTCAGCTTTCAGAATGCTTTCTCCAGCCCAAGGGAGGATACAAGGACATAATGGTCCACAGGACAAATAGATATCGTAAAAACAAAGGGAGATATGCTATTTCTGTAAGGGTTGAATGCCCTAGGAAAATATTCAGAGTGTGCAACTGCTTTCCAGGGAAGGAAAGCTACTAATAAAAAGATGTGATGGAGACCAAATGCTTGCTCTGTGAGACAGTGTGGATCTGCCTTTTCTCTTCCACAATTACAAAAAGAGCAGAGTGTAGATGCAGAAGAAATATAACTGTTCGGGTGAGACCCTAAGATTACCTTTTTAGTTCATGTCATTTTCATCTTTTTTTTTTTTTTGAAAAACATCTCAAATGTATAAACGTAAAAAGTACTTTTACTGATCTGATTATATTAAATCTACAAATTAATTTAGACAATAGTACCATCTTTACTGGTACTTTGAACATCTCTTCAATTACTTAACCTTTCCCTTGCTACTGTCAAAAATGTGTTACTATTAGCTTTACATAGGCCTCACATGTATCTTTGTTAAATTAAAGACCTAGTATTTGATACATCTTATTGTTGTGATATTGTTTTTGTCAGCTCATGATTTTAATGTGTTTCTCTTTATTTTCTGGTACCTTGTTAAATCCATTTGAATGTATTATTTTGGTTAATTTTGTCTCTTGGGTTTTCTAAACAAAGTGTATCACCCATAAATTAACATTTGATATCTTCTTTGCTTTCTATGCCATAAAAAAAACTTACTGCAAAAGCTAATGTTTATAAAACTATAATAGTAATATTGATAGAAGGCAGCCTTAAAATTCTTCTTAGAAAGCATCTCATCTGGTTCCATTTCATATATTATAAGCTCTAAGTTTCAAATACTTTCATATTTAGGAAAAATTATCAAAAAATAGCAATAAGATAAAAAAAATGCTACTGAACATAGCAGGCAAAGCACTTGGCTCAAACCCATAAAGACTTGGGTTTCAGTGTCACCTGAAGCATCGTTTGTTGCAATTACTCAAGGGGTGGGGCTTGCTTCTTCAGTAAGATGGGTGTAATGACAGCACCTCCCACAAAGGACTACTAAGAAGCTCAATGTTGATTAGGGATGCCAAGTGCTTCCCAAATCTTACACTGCTACTTTGGCTTTAGTGCAGCTCCTGTCAGCAGTTACCAAACCAGACCTGGGAAGCAGAGCCCCAATCTACTTCCAGCTGTTATACTTGGACAGACCAGAAGAGAACAGGCCACATGGGCCTAGGACACTGAGGCAGCCTCCCATGGACATGGCCTTTCACTAGGAGTTAAGCCCACAGTCCCAGAAAAGGAGTCATTCCCGCCCACAGAGTTCTCGTACCTATGGGGTTGGCAGCGGCGATGACAGTGCAGCGGGCCTGCAGGGAAGTGACGATACCGGCCTTGGAGATGGAGATGCTCTGCTGTTCCATGGCCTCGTGGATGCTGGTCCTGTCCTGATCATTCATCTACACACAGGCAAGCATCCTGCTTAGTCCATATTCCTGTTCTTTCAATGTTCTCCTATACCAGCTCTATACCAGGATCAGTCAAGATCTTTCCCCATAAGCCAAGAACTCTGTAAGGTATTTCTACACCTTAAAAAGCCCAAGCACCCACCTTGTCAAACTCATCAATCAGGCACACCCCTCGGTCAGCCAGAACCAAGGCCCCAGCTTCTAAGGTCCACTCTCGACTGACAGGATGCCGCTGGACATAAGCAGTGAGCCCCACGGCTGAGGCCCCCTGGCCAGTGGTGAAGATGGCGCGACTAGACACTTTTTCCACATACTTAAGAAACTGAGATTTGGCTGTGCCAGGATCCCCGCACAAGAGCACATTGATATCGCCTCGCACCTTGTGCTTGCCACCTGAGAGAAGAAAGGGATAAATGTTTGGGCAAGAACTAAACTCATCAGACAGCTGGATTGTCAATAATTTTTCACTCTGCTGTAGAGTCAGGAGGGCAATGGGGACAAAGAGGCAGCAGATACCACCGAGATAAATAGTGGATGGAAAAAACAAAGAGGATCACCAAAGGGGAGAGGCTGTCACTCAGACCCTTCTGGTTAGGGTATGAAGAGGGAATCCTGGTCAGCACATGCTATCTTTGAACACATGTCCTCACCCTCAAATTGCAAACTACAAAACATTTACTTCTGCAAATCTGTCACATATCAGAATTCTCTTAAATAAAACACACACTAAAATAATTACAGGAGAAGAGAGTTAGCATTGAAAAAGCCACAAGCCAGCCATTACCACTAACCTGGGTTTTTGGGTTCTCCTCCAAAAAGAGCCAATGCAAGGCCTCTCTTAATGTCTTCATGCCCATAGATAGAAGGGGCAATGCTAGCAAAAACCTGAAGAAATCAATCAGTGTAAAAGTCAAGAGGCAGTAGTGTCCAGAGTCCCTGAAAGCTCTTATTTAACCCAGAAAAGCCAACCTTAGAGAGACAGGTGATTTCTAATAAGCAATTCTGAAGAGTGATAGTCAATCGGTCAGTCAACAAACATACACAAAGTGCCATCTATGTGCCATATGTTGTCCTAAGCATTTGAGAATACAAAGAAAAGCAAGCTTCTGCTGGGAGCTTATAATATAATAGGGGGAGATACCATGCAAACAGCAATGTACAAACAAGAGAGAAACAGTCTAAACTGGATGCCTTACAGGGGCACATTGTAATTAAGAGGAAGTAGGAAAGACTTGGTGCAGTAATAATGAGACGATCCAAATCAGTTCCAATAGAGCAGTAATGAATTGAACCAGGTATACCCAGTGAAAGAACTCTGGGAGATGATTATGAACCACTACATAGAATTCCAATCCCTCTATTTTTGTCTGCCTGCATTTTTGATTTCCTTCTCATGTTAATTGTACATCATTTCAAAGTCTTTTTGTACAGCAAAATAACTGTATGGACTTGTATACGTATATTGTATTTAACTTATACTTTAACATATTTAACATGTATTGGTCAACCTGACATCTGGGGGAGAGGGTGGGGGGATGACGGGGAAAAGTTGGAACAAAAGGTTTTGCAATTGTCAATGAATGCTGAAAAATTACCCATGCATATATCTTGTAAATAAGAAGCTATAATTAAAAAAAAAAAAAAAAAAAGGAAAAAAAAAGACTTGGTGCAGTAGCTGAGACTTGCCTGAAGGAAGCCAGGAGGAAGCAATGAGAAGGCTGAATATTCCAAGTAGAATATTCGCTAACCCCATGATGTCTGTGTTCTTTTCCACTCTATTCTTCTCCTTCTATTTTATTATTCTATATTAACAGGCAAAACTTCCTAGAATGAGGTAACCTTACTAACTCCCTAATGAGTCTTTAACGCTGAATGTAACAAGAGTGAGATGTGCCATACCCTCCTCCCTTGAGTTGTCATGGTTCTTTAATCTTCCTTGTGATATATTTTCTTTACACATTCTGTGATTCCTTCATGTCCTGAGGAGAACATGTACCCAATGCTCTGAATCTCACACAAGCATCTTGAAATATGACACCTAGAACTTGGGCACTAATATTTTTTCAAACAATCCTGGGAGCAATTCAAGGAAACAAAAGTTAGAACCCCAAGAGGTCCCAGCTTCCAAGTCAGCATATACTTAGCCTGCAGACACTCACTGCGTACCTTCAAAGGTCCCTTCCTCTGGTTTGGTGATGCATCAGCTCCACACAGTGGAAATAAAATTATTTGCAGTTATGTGTCCCAAAAAAAGAGATCTCAGAAACTCAAGACATTCCTGTCCTATCTTGGGGGCTTCTTGGACACACCCACAGTCCACCTGAGATCAGATATATGCACTGACTAGTTTGAGGAGAGGACAAATCAGAATTAAAGACTCATCCAGGAGAGGTCAAGGTAATTTAGAGAAAAGATTCTAACTGATAGACAACAAGATTTCTCCCTAACTCACCTTCTCTCCAATCTGCTGATCCTTAGAGAGGCTAATAATAGTCTTTACATCCTCATCGGTCAGCTCCCCTACAGCTACTTTGTCATCCTTCTTGGCCACATGATTGGCCAAGATAACCGTAGCAAAGACAGGGAAGCCATTAGCAGTATTGAGGGAGCCATCATAATTGTTGTGGTAGATGCCAGTCAACTCCTGGATGGGAGAAAAGGAGGAAGCAGTCAATGGTCCTAGTAGAGGAGCAAGGCTAAAAGTTAGATCCCAGCCCACAACTGCCCTCATCAATTTATTATTTTTTCATTAAGCCCCCTAACTTCCTAATCCTGAAATACCAAGATAGAAAATTATTTAGAACTACAGACATTATCCAAGCTACTTATCTAACAAGAGTACAAATAAATAAGTTGTCCTATCCTAAATTATTCAATGCATGAATGTCTGAGCAAGGTTCCCTTCTGCTATTCTTATCACACCAGGCTTCCTCATTTGACTGGTTCAACTTACATATACACATCACCCATTATCAACACTGCCACAGCCAACCTCAACCTCCAACCTGTACCCACTCTTCTGCATTTTCTAGTGTTCGGTCCTGAAGTGAAGCGCCATCTCTTTTTCCTGTTCACTTACAATTTCATCTCCTGGCTTGCAGCTATCCACTAGATCAGCAAGAAGGATGGCATCTTTGGAGCGAGGAAGCCTGCCCGCAGCCACTTTGCCAGGACTCTCTTGGATTCGGATGCGCTGGTAGTTTTGGTAGATTGTCTAGAGAGGACAAAGGACACTCCAGTGAGAGAATATTAAATGAGTGCTCTCTAGTCATGTCACTGCCCTGCTCCCCAGTGCCAAGGGAGAATCAAGTCCCAGCTCCATAGGAAATTCAAAGTTTATGCTGTAGCCCCAATTTACCTGTTTAGCGTCTGTCACCTACATATATTCTATATTCCAGCCGTACTGGAGTACTTCCTATTTTCCTTTTTATTTTCCCATTGCCTTACCTTTATTCACTGTTCCTTCTACTTGAAATGCCTCCTCCTCATCACAGCCTATCAAAATCCTACCCATTCTTCAAGTTTCAGTTCAAAGCACCATCTTTCATGAAATCCAACCAAACCCTCAGGATTTATGGTCTTACTTCCCCCAAATCCTTAAAACATGAGGGCACTCAGTATCCTTCTTTGTATTTTACTTACTTGTTTAGCTATCTTATTTGAGGGATATTCCCTTCAGTGCTGAACGCAGTGCCTTGAATGCTGCAGGTACTTAATATTCAATGTAATTGACAATTCTCATTCCTTTCCCTTCTGGGATAGTAATGCTTTATATTTCTTATATTGTACTTTTAATCTGTCAAAGCTCTTTCATGTATATTATCTCATTTTATCCCAATATCCCTGTGGAATTGGCCAAGATATGTAGATATGAATATTTACATTGATATATCTAAATAATTAAATGAACTCCTAATGTTTACATAGCATTTGCTATGACCAGGCCCTGTGCTAAGCACTTTAGAAATAATTTCTCATTTGAACCACACAACAACCCTGAAAGTTAAGGATTATTATTATCCCCACTTTACAAATGAAAACAGTTGAAGCAAACAGAAGCTAAGTGACTTGTTCAGAGTGACACAGCTACTAAGTGTTCGAGGTTGGATCTGAACTCAGGTCTTGATGGCCTGTATCTGCTGAAGCACCTACCAAGGCTGAGATTTGACACCTGAGCTCACCTCTTCCATGTTGACTTCAAAAGGACCAGCAGATTGACATTCAGGACAGGAGCCGGGCTTCACTTCCTGGTTCTGAGACTGACAGAACGGCCCCAGGACAAAGTTACATTTATTGCAGTTGTACTTGACCATGCTGAGTTGGGGCAGGACTCCTGTGCAGCTGGTCACCACGCCACTGGTTCGAATTAACTGGTTCAGATGCAGCTGCCTGTGGGGGGCAGGAAAGGGAAGAAATACACAGAGGCCACAGGCTTTAGTCAGGGCCACTGCTCAGGGAAGACCAGGGCAGGGAAAATCCTCTGATGGGGCACAAAGGAATCCTGTTCCAGAAAACGAAAGCTTCAGTTGTCCTACTGGGAAGAACTGTGCATACTGATCTTTAATTATCTCTGCACAGATAGAGCTTGTTAGGATTTGATTTCCACTGGATGACCCCTCCCTCACTCCCCAAGAGTCCAGAAGATCCAAAGAGTTAATGAGACTTCAATTACTAGCCCTACAATCCCATCCAGTTCTAGACAGGGTGAAGTAAGTATCCCAGAGACTCAGCTTTCAGATGGTCTGGCAGAAGGAACTGACAAGCAATCCCCGTCACCCATTCCCCTGGCTCTGGCTGCTGGTCTGTACCTGGTCCTCTTTCTCACCTGAGGGAGCGAAGTTCCTCCACCAGGGGAAGGTGGGAGATGCGGACATGGATGTGACTGGCAATTCGATCATACTTTGGGTACATGGCCAACACCACCTCTCGGGCAGCTTCATCAAAGATCCCTAGGAGCTCTGCTGGGGCCTCAGGTAAGAAGTAGGCCAGGACATGTTCCCGGGCTGCCAAGTCTTCATAATTCACTACCAGGCTCTCCCTGTTCTCTGGTGAGGTGGAAAGATGAATGAAGGAATAGATGAATAAGCCCGAAGTGCCTACTAACAGCAAGCACTCTGTTAAGTTCCAGAATATCAATGGAAAAAGTCAGATGGTTCCAGCTCTGAAAGAGCTCACTCACTAATTAGGAAATTACAACATATGAAAGAGAGCTCAGTCATGGGGCAGGTGGACCAGCTGAGCGGTCTGAAAGGGGGGGCACAGAAATGGCTTTGTAGACCCCAGCAACTCTTCCCCAGGGGCCTGAGCAAAGCAGAGAGGTGTCCTTCTACCAGTGCTGGGGAAAATATGGCCCTAACCTGAATGTGACCACAATGGGGTGGACACCAAGCATGGAGAAAGAGCACTAAGCAAGAATGCTCAGAAATCATGCACTCTAGGTCTAACGCAGCCCTTTCAGCTTGATGAACTTTAACAATACACTGGAATTCCTTGTGTCCTAGTTTCTTCATCTGTAAGAAGAGTTATTATGAGGCTAAATATAGCATCTTGTTGGGAAAACAGAAATAGCAAACAGGAAGAAAGCGCTGATGAGAAATGGTTCTGAGAGCAGGGAAAGGGAACGAAGTCCCGGCCACAAACCTTTACACATGTCGCTAATCCGTTCCTTGAAGACATTGTGACCATGTCCGTCCACATGAGTGCGTAAGAAGTTCTTGAATCGATGGTGGATCTCCAGTCGAGGGCCGGCCATGCTCACCCACTCCCGGACAGTGTGACCTTTTAAGTCTTCTAGATTCTCGATGCTTTCTATCATGTCCTCCTCCTCTTCGCCCTCCTCTGTGCCCCGCTCCACCAGGCGCCGCTTCCGGGCTGGCCGTTCCTCATCTTCTTCATCACTGTCTGAGGAGCGTAAGGAACAGGCCTATCAGCCTCCTCCCTTTCTCCCCTCTTCTGATTAATATCCCCTTTCCACAAGATTAATCCCTCTCAACCATCAATCCAGTGGGCCTGGTGCCATACCCACCTATCCCGCTTTTCAGTGATCCGGAGTCATTAACCTATAGCTGAGAGAGGTAAACGGAGGTACCACAAAGCGTGAATATATGTGGAATACATTTGTGGAAATCATGGAGGCTCCGAAGGAGGTGAAACCTGCTGCATGGCAGGTCTCTCTACCTGGGCAGAAATGCCATATCCCTCCCTTCTTTCTCCTTTCCCCTCCAGGGTTTTATTCCCAGTCTAAGAGGGCAAGAGATAGATAACAGAATCCAGCACTTTTAACAGCTTGCTCTGGAAGGATCCAGGCAAGAAGCCCCAAGGACTTACCATACAGCAGCCCCCGACGCATGCGTCCCAAGCCTCGGTCAGTCTCCCGGTCTCGCTGCCGCATCACCCGCTCAGCAGCTTCCCTCTGGCTGGCCGTCAGCTCCTCCACATCTTCATCCTCAAGGGCTAACCCTTCCGCCTCATAGGTGTCTAGCTCGGGAATGGCTCGGTAATCCCTAGGGCGACCAGGAGCAAGGAGAGTTAGCGCAGAGGACAGACAGACAGCATCGTGCTAAAGTCACATGGACAGGACTCATGTGAATAGCCCTAGGGCCACCTCAGAGATGCCAAAGGCACTTTATTGATGGACACATGTTTATGACTGAAAGTTAGGGAAGAGAACTTCAACATTTTATGGTCATGCATTTCCACATATCACCTTTTGATGCTGCCATCAGAGAAAGAATACTGGGTGAAAAGAGCACTGCTAAAATCTAGTACAGAATCTCTGATGTCCTTAGAGCAATGTGACTGCCTAAGTACAACCTAATGCTCAAAATACAGTTTGTGCTCCATAACTATAATATATTATCTCAACAAAGGGGAAATAACTCTCCACGTATTTCAATTTTATTGATCCAAGTTTTAAAATTTTATTTAAAATTTATTTTTATTTCAATTTTATTAATCTTTTTGGTGTTTGACTTTTTAAATGTATTGGTTATCTAATTTTTATTAATCTCATGTCCAATTCACTGACGTGTTCCTTCCTTTCTGCTGATGAAAGTGTTTAGAGAGAAACATTTTCCCTAAGAATAGCTCAGTTTACATACAAAAAAATTCTATGTTGTTTCATCATCTCCATATATCATGGGAAGGAGAGGAAGTAGGAAGAAACTTGCTAAAAAGCAGTGATAAATAGAACTAACCTCTGGCATCCTACCATCCTACAGTCCTATAGAATAGGTCTAGAATGATTCTCAAATGCCTTGACCCTCTCATCCCCAATTTTCCTTTATTCCCAAACTTCTCACCTCTCCATTCCATCCCCAATAAGCTCTTCTCCATCCTCTTCCTCTTCATCAGGAAGCCCTTCAGTGCCCAGAAGGCCTTCTGATTCATCTTCAAAAGGCGGCAGGTCTCTCCCAGGGCTGGAAGTCAAAGCATCAGTGCCCCCACGCCGGGAACCTCGCCCAGGGCTGGAGGTCAAACCATCACTGACACGTCTGTATCTTCGGGCTGGACTAGATGAGGCTATATTTAAGGACTCGGAGGAATCCTAAAAAAGGACCAGATTGATCAACAATGCTGCATGTATGTAGAGGCAAGGACAGGGAAGCTTTCATAGCAGGACTTGCTTTGGCACAAGAGCTGGGATCCAGAATAAGATCTACAGGGTGAGAGCTGAAGTAGATGGAAACAATTTTTCTTTACTCTTACTTTAGAAAAGGATCCTGCAAAACAGGGAATTCCTTTTAGATAGATATTTTTGAAAGGAAAAAAAAAAACCTCTGTCAATGCAAAGAAGATAGATTGAGGGAAAAGTGAAAGGAAGATAATAAATTGGGGCATTTTCAGTATTTGTGCCAATTCAAGTTGTACACTTAAGCACATCAAAGACTCTTTAAGGCAGTAACGAGAATAGCTATTTTTAGTCTGCTTAGCCTGGGCAGTCTCCAGGAGCCTAAAAATCACGGGACTGAGGTCTTTCCTCTTCAAAAGAAGCCTCCTTCATCAATTCCCTACAGTTGCACTGCCATATACTTTCCTTCGCCACCTGTTTAATTTCTATCCATCTTGTAAAGTACAACTCTTCCAGGAAGCCTCAGAAGAACTTTCTTTCTGATTTCTGCCTCTTGGAATCTCCCAACTCTCCCTTTTCAAAGCTCAGCTTAAATACCATAACCCTCAAGAGATTTTTTTCTGATCTCATTTGTTAGTATCTCCCCTCCTACCCATACATCTGAAATTTCTTAAAAGTATTTCATAATTACTTATCCATAAACCCATTTACCAGAGTAGAATTCCCTGAGAACAGAAACTTTTTTGCCTAAATTCAGGGGTGGGAAAAGGCTAATAATATAACAAGTGCTTGATAAATGTATAATTGCTGTCTTCCTAAAATCCCTACCATTAATTTCCTTCTCCCAGGCACCCTCATCCCTCTAATACACTTGTGTGTTTTTAACCTATTTGTCTTTACCCCCTCCTAGACTTTAGGTTCCAAAGAGAACAAAGACTGATTCTCTCTAAAGTCTAATTAAAAAATCAGAGACCCTGGCATCTGGAGTTCAAACAACAGGCCTTCCCTTGGATCCTGGATATTTACTGTGTTTACTTAGCAGCCTGACCTTAAACAAATCATCCACCTTTCTGGGACTAAGACTCCTCCCTCATCTCTAAAATGAGGATGCTGGACCAAGAGACCTCCCCTCCCAGCCCCAAACCAGCTAGAAGCCAGCCAAAAGTACTTGAACTCTGACTCATTTCAATGCACACTTGCAAAACGGGGACTTCGAGAAAAAGAACTGGCTTCTGGTCCTGTCTTTCTGCCCCCATCCCCTATCTCCGTCCTGCCCCAGAGCATTATCCCCGCCCCCACTCCATATCTCCCTCCAGCCCCGGCCCAGTCACCGTCTCCGTCCCCGCCCCCACCCCATTCCAATACCTTCCGGCAGGGCTTGCACAGTTCCCGTCCGCACCCATACTTCTCTCGCACACCGTTACCCCCACCCCATAATGACCTCCCATTTACTCCCTACTATGGGCTCGGTTCTCTCATCCCCACTCATGACTGCAGGCCCTAAACAACACTCGCTTAATAAATGTCTGCGGAACTAATGCACAACTTTCACTACCCGACTCGTAGGAACCACGAGGGTCCCTCGCCTCTTCACCGCGCATGCGCAATTTTTTTCCTTCTCCCCTCCCCCCTTCCCCCCCTTTTCTTTATTCCTAAATTCATCTCAATTCCCACCAAATGCCTCAAAGTCCCCCGCGTCCGCTTCACGGATCTCCCTAGGTCACGTTCCCCCGCCTCCCGGCTCCCATCTTCCTCCCCGCTCACCGCCATAGTTGCTTCAGCTCAGCACCCACAGCTGCGACTCCTTCCTACCCCGGCTAATAGTTTTCGCGCGAAAAAGCCCACGTGATCCCAAGGAGCCTGCGAATCCTCATGAATAATCAATACGCTCCCCGCCGTACATCATCAATATGCATGAGGGAGGCGGGCCCATAGGTACTCCAGCAATCCGATGCCGTCCTGAGCATGAAGCCCCGCCTCCTCCCTCTTAGTTGTTCGGCCGGTTCCTGAACTCTTCTTGGTCCCGCCCCTCGAGAGCCTCTCGTCCCGCGCCCGGCTGCTGGGCCCGCCTCTCCAGCTGCCGGGCCTCCCCTGTCCCCCTTGAGTCGAGTTAGCGTGTTAGGGTCCGGGGAGAGGGCCTAGGAAAGATTTGCAAAGGCAGCTGTTTGTTTTGTTTTTAATAAAATTCAATGGATAGCTGCTTCTTTCTGGGAAGGGAAACCGGAATCTCTCTCGGACCCCGGCAGCATATGGGCAGTGGGCGGAATCCAGGGAACCCGACCCTGGAATGGAGGCCGAGGCTTTGGAGGCCCCATTCGGGGGGAGTCTGGCCCTTTGACTATCCTTGGACCCGAGAGAAAGAATGCAGTTATTAATGAGCTACGGGATACTTCCTTGTTCTACGTTCTGAATTCCCTTTTGGGGGTTATTCTCTTTTTTCATTCCGCCATTCCTTACGCTGCCTTTCGATCCCTAACCTTTGTCCTCTTGGTCCTTCCATCCTTTTTATGTAAAGGTGAAAACTGACTGTCAAGAAACGGATTGGAAAGTGTGCATAAGAAATAAAAATTGAGGCCTGATTTACTGGCTTCTGTACGAGGGAGGCTCCCCAAAATGGCGCCGCTGATGTGAGAACCCTGCCTTGGAGTTTGGGCAAATCCAGGAGTATGAACAGAAACCGTTACAGCCTAAACCTGCCACAACTGAATCCCCTCTTACTGATGGGCAAGGGAGGAGGTGATTAAAAATGGAAAATGGAAGAAAGAAGAGGCAACAACTTGACTTTTATGCAAGTGTTTTGCATAACTTCCCATGTGGTTTCTTAATTGTGAGTGGAGATAAAGGAGAGAACCTAGAACTCAAAAATCTTAAAAACAAATGTAAAAAAATTTTGTCTGTAACTGGGGGAAAAAATTATATATATATATATGTAAAAAGAAATGTAAAAGAAAAAGAAAGAAAGAAGGTGGAAGCAGATGCTGTGGAGCACTTAGAGCTTGCGTCCCAGGCCATGCTGACTTTGCGCTGCCACTGGACTTCAATGAGAGGATGAGGTCGAGGATTTTGGGCCGCTTGGTCTCACTTAAGTCCATTTCCAGTTGGAGTAAGACGGCATCCCATGATGTCATTGGTCCTCTTTGAAAACGGACAAACCACAACAATTCTCCACACCTCAGTACTTTGCCCTCCACAAGCTACACTCTCCTCTCTTTAATTGGACCCTTTGGTCAACCAACTCCATTCTATCATTTATCCCTGATTCTACTTGTCATATTCATAGCCTATATTACTCACATCTCTTGTCTATTCATGGGTTTTGAATATGGTGCTGACTGGGCCCTTTACAATTATTATCTAATCTCAACAGGCTCCTCATTACAAGGCAAACTTTTTTAAATGTTTTTTTTTTTTGAGTCTTGTTTTTTATATTATCATAGTTGTCATGCCTAGTATCCTCCTACATTCTCTTCCCAAAGAGCCATACCATATAACGAATAGTATTTTTAAAGAGAAAAGAAATGAGCACAACTAAAATATTTTAAAAGTTAGAAAACGTATTATGTAATACTTATAGTTGTCTCCCCTAAGGGGTAAACTGAAGTGTATCCTTTCATATCTCTTCATTCTGGTCATGCTTGAGCTTTATAATTTTGTTCCATTCCTTTGGATTTTTTTTGGGGGGTGAATAATTTTCTTTCCTATTCATATTGTTGTAGTTAGTACGTATATTGTTTCCTTGACTCTGCTTAATTCACTCTGCATCAATTCATTTACATCTTTCCATGTTTCTCTGTATTCATTCCATACATAATTTTTCATAGCACAGTACTATTAGATGACATTCATGTTCCACAACTTGTTTACATTTCTTAATTAATGGGCATCTACTGTTTCCAATTCTTTGCTCTCATAAAAAGTGCTGTTATAAATATCTGTATGTAGGGGCAGCTGGATGGCATAGTAGATACAGCAATAGCCATGGAATCTGGAGGACCTGAGTTCAAATCCACCCTCAAGGACTAGCTGTGTGATCCTGGGCAAGTCTGATTGCCTCAAAAACAGATAAAGATTTGGGGATTTTCTTATTAGTGGCTTCATTGGGATATAAGCCCAGTAAAGGAGTCTCTGATTCAAATAGCATAAATATTTTAGTCATTTTATTTTTGCATAATTTTAAACTGTTTCCCAAAATGATTGTCATTTACAACTTTACTAACAATGTATTAGTGTGCCTATTCTTTTTGTCATCTATGGCAATTTGCACTGTATGAAATGAGGGTTGTTTTCATCTGCATTTCTCTTATTATGATGATGTTGATTATCTGTTCATTTTACAGTGAAGGAAACTGAGGCAAAGTAGCAATTAAGTAATTTGTCCATTGTCACATAGTTTGTAAATGTCTGAGGATGAATTTGAACTCAAGTCTTCCTGACTCTAGGTCCAGTACTCTATCCACTGTACCACCTTGCCATCTAGTTCCTTTCCTACTATCTACAAACATGCCTGTGGCTTAATCCCACAATAACCATGAGCTATCATTTTATACTAATTCTCCCCCTGATGACTAATCTCTATGAGAAAATAATCTACAATTAGGATCTCTATTCTCTCTATTCTCTATCCTTTTTTTTTTAATGGTATTTTATTTTTTCCAAAAACATGGAAAGATAGTTTTCAACATTCACTTTCACAAAATCTTGTGTTCCAAATTTTTGTCCCTCTGTTCTCTCTCCTTCCCCCTCCTCAAGATAGCAAACAATCTGATATAGGTTAAACATCTCACTCCTTTCTAAGCTCTATATAATCAAGCTTCCAATTTCATCATTAAATGGAAACTTCCCTTTCCAAAGTTACTAATGAATTTTTAATCATGAAATCAAATGACTTTTTCTCAATTTTCACCCTTAACTTCTCCCCAGTACTTGACATTGTCAATCACTTTTTCTCTTGGTTACTATTAAAAGTTGATTTTTTGATAGTTAAAAGTGGTCTGTTAGGAATTGACATAACTAATTCAATTTTATTGTTTTTTTTCGATTTCGTATGACCTCTGCATAAACTACAGAAGCAGCTGCAACAGCTGGTTTCCTTCAGTGTCTTTTTTCCTCTGTCAATTGATACAAAAGACTTAATTCCTACAAAATGAGGACTTTAGCAGCCCAAGGAATGTTACCCTTCTTTATCCTGTCTGACATAATGTATAGCTCCTTTTGATTTAGTACTACTAGCTATACTAACAAGGCCATATTCCCTTCTCTGTCTCCTGTAGCTAGTGATATACATTTCCCTTAATGAGCATGCTTTTTTGTATTACTGATTGCTCTATAATAAGCAATCATCTTTTCTTCTTTGTCTTATATGAATGCTACTAGTCAAATTGTGAATGATACATACTTCCATCGATTTTTGATGGAGAGTGTCACACTGAGTAAATGGGCTACAATAAAAAGTTGTCTCTTTGTCTTGTTTAGTAATATATTGATAATGGTTAGTCAATAGACTCATGCAATAATAAACTTTCCTCTCTAGATTTTCTTTTTTCTTTAATATTTTTCCTTAGTTACATTCAAAATATTTTTTTTACATTTATTTTTAAAATTTTTAAGTTCTAAGTTCTCTCCCTTATCTCCATCCACAATTAAGAAACCACTTGTGAAGTTATGCAAAACATTTCCATAAAAGTCAAGTTGTGGGGGAAAAAAAAACAGATCTCCCACTCTAAAGAAAATAAAAATCCTCAAGAGAAATTAAATTACAGAGAGAGGTGGGGAGGAGTAAGGGAGGGAGAAAAAAGGATGAGAAAAAGAGAGGGAGAGAGAGAATACTCAATCTGTATTCAGGCACAATCAATACAGTTAAGATTTTCATCTAAGTCCTTCAGAGTATTCATTGATCATTGTACTACTGAGAATAGCAAAGTCATTCACAGTTGATCATCCTGCTATTACTTTGTATACAGTACATTTCACTTTGTTTGAGTTCATGGAGGACTTTCCAGGTTTGTTTGTCTTTTTTTTTTTTCCTGAGAGCATACTGCTCATCATTTCCCATAGAACAATGATATTCCATCATAAACACACACCACAGTTTATTCCCTAATTGATGGACATCCCCTTGATTTCTGATTTTTTTTGCCCTGAGAAGGGAGTTGCTAGGAATAATTTTTTAGTACATAAAGGTCATCCCCCCCCATCTCCTTTGATATTAATGCCAAGGAGGGGTGCAATTAGGTCAAAGGATATGCGTAAAGTTATAACTCTTGGGGCACAGATCATATCTTTTGATCATTTATCAATTGAAATATGGCTCTCATTTTTTGTAAATTTGTTCCCTCTATGTTTGAAAAATGAGGACTTATCAGAGAAACTTGCTTCTAAATTCATTTTATAATTACTATTGCCTGTATTCTCTTCTTTCACCTGTTCCTCTTCAAAAGTGTTTTGGTACTGACCACTCCCTCCCTTCCCCAATTTCCGGTCTGTTTTATCACTCTCCCTCCCTTTCCATATCCTATTCCCTCCTATTTCCCCTCTCTGAGCCAATATTGATCAGAGTCAGGTTCACTCACGCTTTAACTCTTTGTTAAAGTAAGGCTCTGTTTTCAGGGTGGAGGGTGCATTGTCAACAGTTTTGTGCAGCTGTTTTCAGAGCCTTGTCTAGGGACCAGACCACAAGCCCTCTGTTCTGCTCTGGAGCTGTGGGGGGGTGGGATTGCTGACCAGGGCTGCATGAAGGAGCCTGAGCTTGATTGCATGCTGGGCTCCCACCTCGTTGCCACAGACTCTCTCTACCGACCTTCCAAGTCCTCCCTGGTGTTCCTGGGCTAAGAGGTCCAGAAACCCTATTGCATTGCCGCTGACTCAGAGGTCCCACCCTACTGATGCTGGAGCTTGGGCTGGGGCTGCATGGTGCAGCCAGAGTTGGGATTATGCCCTAGGCTCCCATCCTGGTTCCATAGACCTTTTCTACTGACCTTCCAGATCTGCTTTGGTGTCTCTGAGCTGAGAGGTTTGGAAACCACCAGTACTGCCTCTGGCTGGAGCCAGATCCAGGCTGGAGCCGGGTCTGCTGCTGCACTGGTTAGGCCTGCGCCAGGACTGCACACTGGATTCCCACCTCGATGTCACATATCTTTTCTGCTGACCTTCTAAATTGCTTTCAGCTGGAAAATGTTTTGCTCTGACTTTTTGGGTGTTTTGATGCTCTAAAATTTGTTTAGAGTCATTATTATTATTATTATTATTATTGGTGAGACAATTGGGGTTTGGTGACTTGCCCAAGTCACACAGCTAGGAAATATTAAGTGTCTGAGGTTAGATTTGAACTCAGGTCTTCCTAACATCAGGCCTGGTGCTCTATCCACTGCACCACCTAGCTGCCCTAAAGTTATTATTTAAAGGAATTTAGAGCAATTTGAGGGAGAGATTGGGTGAGTTCCTGCCTTTACTCTCCTCTCCCCCTCCCCTTCCCCCCCCATCTTGACTTTGTCTCTTCTCTCTAGGTTTTCACAACACTGGTCTCTCCTGGTTTGAATCTTATAACTCTTTTCACCTCCATTGGTTATTCAAATATGTCATGCCCACTAACTATGGATGTTCCCCAACATTCTTTTTTTCTTTCTGTACTATACTATCTTACTTGGTGACCTCATCACCTCCTCTGACTTCAATTATCATTTTTATGCAAGTTATTCCCAGATCTACATATTCAATTCTGTTCTTTCTCATGCTACAGTCACTCATGTCCACATGCTTTTTGAACATCTCAAACTGGATTCCCCAAAAGCATCTTTGAAAAAAAAAATCTTACTTCGTTCCTTCAAGGAATCTATCCACGATTATAGTAACAAAGCTGTGACCACCAAACCCAGGATCTGAGATCAAGATACCCATCCCTTATTCTGCTTCTCTGACATCTTTGTTTATATTGTTGTTGGGGGAGTTGGGCTGCATTACGTCCTCCTCCTCTGCCATCTTGGCTGGTCTTTCCTATTGGCATCTTAAACCTACATGCCCCAAACAGAACTCTTCATATATCTCTCCCAAACATTCATTTCCAATTTTTCCTATATATATTATTTTATTTTTCCAAGTATATATAAAGATAGTTTCAACATTCATTTTTGTAAGATTTTAGGTTCTAATTTTTCCCCCTCCTCTTATCTCCCCCCTCCCTAAGACATCAAGCAATCTGATATAGGTTATGCAAGTACAATCATTTTTAACATTTCCATATTAGTCATAGTGGGAAAGAAAAATCAGAACAAAAGGGAAAGACCACAAGAAAGAAAATCAAAACAAAACAAAGTAAAAAGTGAAAAGAGAATACTTCCATCTGCATTTAGTCTCTATAGTTCTTTCTGTGGATGTGGATGACATTTTCTATCCCAAGTCTATTGGAATTGTATTGCTGAAAGGAGCAAAGTCTTAGTTGATCATCACATAATCTTGTTACTGTGTACAATGTTCTCTTGGTTCTGCTCAATATCATCAGCTCAATGAGAGTCTTTCCAGGCTTTTATGAAATCAGCCTAGTCATTTCTTATAAAACAATAATAGTACATTGCATTCATATACTATGACTTATTCAGCCATTCCCCAATTGATGGGCATCCACTCAATTTTACTCTAGCTCTTCATATCCAAAGTGTTGCTAAACCTCATCATTTCTACCTTTACAATATGTCTCCTATTATGTCTCCTCTTTTCCACTCTACAAAAACCATCTTACTTGATAATCTGAACAACTGTGATATGCTTTTAATTAGTCTTCTTGCTTCAATCCTCTCTCCATTCCATTCCATCCTCCACTCAGGAAGCAATGAAATTTTTTATAAAGTTTATGTCTAATTATGTTCTTTTTCCCAACTCTATAGCCCTTTATTCATATGATTTGTGTTTGTGATATAACATTTAAAAAGTTTAAAAAGCATAGTTTCTAATCATTTCATTAATAATGCTAGCATTTTATTAATAAAAGAATCAGTGACACTCTGAAATGCCAAAGACCAATCATGATGGTAGATTCACAGTTTATATGCCCTTGGAAGAGTGGGTGTTCCTGAGGGTGGCAATCAACTCTGCTTGGTTAACAATTAATGAGAGAGAATAAATATTTCAATGAGAGGTGGACCTATTTTAATTAGAGACTGGGGGAATATAAATGTCATATGTCATTTTCTTCTAAATTTCCCAGCATTGGACAATCTAATGAGAGAATTCATCACTATCCATACTTGCTCCTTGGTTGTTGTTCTTAGTTCTACAAGAGGATCAAAATGACATTGCTATGTCTAACTAATGCTAACTAACTAACTAACCAAATTAGTATGTCTTACGGGGCTGTCAGACCAATAGGAGCTCTGAATGTTCTGCCATAGGTCAGATTCAAATAGTCCCTGTAAACACTTGGGGTGGAGTCTCTAACTTTGCACAACTTGAGTTTTTTCTGAGCTAATTCTAATTCTGCTTTGTTCATAGAGCACAGCATCTTCTTTGGTGAGGATACACTATGTTGGGCAATCCCTGTGCCAATGTCTCCCATGTCATACAAAAGTTTTTTGTTTTTTTTTTTTGGGGGGGGGGGGGCTGAGGTAATTGGAGTTATGTGACTTGCCCAGGGTCACACAGCCAGGAAGTATTAAATGTCTGAGACTAGATTTGAACTCAGATCCTCCTGACTTCAGGGCTAGTGCTCTATCCACTAATACTAAAGTTCTTAAGAGAGAACTTGAGAGTGTCCTTGTATCACTTTTTCTGACCATCTTGTGAGCACTTTTCCTGTGTGAGTTCTCTATAAAATAATTTTTTGGGCAAGCATACATTTGGAACAATGTGGCCAGTCCAACAGAGTCATGCTCTCTGCAGAAGAATTGGAATGCTGGGCAGTTTAGTTTGAGAAAGAACCTTAGTGTCTGGTATCTTCTCCTGCCAGGCTATCTTCAGAATCTTCCTAAGACAATTCAGAAGGAGACAAATCAGTTTCCTGGCATGTACTGTCCCCTTTGCACAGGCATACAACAATGAGCTCAGCACAATGGCTCTGAAGGCTTCAGTTTGGCAGTCAGTCTAATACTTCTCCTCTCCCACACTTTCTCTAATCTCCCAAACATTGAGCTAGCTCTGGCAATGTGTGTGGCAACCTCATTATCAATGTGTATATCCCTGGAAAGCATACTGCCAATGTAAGTAAACTCACCTACAGCATTAAAAACTTTTTCATTTGTTGTAACTGATGGTTCCACAGGTGGATGTCGGTGCTGGCTGATGGATCACCTGTGTTTTCTTGGTGTTAATTGTTAGGCCAAAATTAGCATAAGCAACAGAGAATCAATCCATCCTTTGGTGCATCTCGGCTTTGGAGGCTGCATTGAGTCCACCATCATCTGCAAACAAAAAAAATCATGTATTAACACTCCCTCCACTTTAGTTTTCATTTGTAGCCTTTTCAAGTTGAAAAATTTACCATCAGTGTGGTAGCTGATCTGGATGCTATGTTTGTCCTCATTGAAGGCGTTTGACATCATGACTGAAAATATCATGCTTTTTTTTGCCTTTTTGATCTGATTTTTCTTGTGCAGGATGGTAATTGTGGAAATATGTACAGAAGAATTGTGCCTATGTTTAACATATATTGAATTGCTTGCCATCTAGGGGAAGGAGCTGGGGGGAGAAGGGAGGGAGAAAAAAATTTGGAACACAAGGTTTTGCAAGGGTAAATGTTGAAAATTATCTATGCATATATTTTGAAAATAGAAAGTTTTATATAAAAAAGGAAGAAAGAAAATATCATGTTAAAAAGCATGGAAGCTTAAAAAGCACACAGCTTTGTTTTTCTCCATTGGTGGCCGGGGAAGCTTGAGAGCATTGCCCATTGTCCAGAACCCTAGCATGCCATCATGAAAATGACGTACTATCCTGGACAACCAAATTTTGACATAATTTTCCATAAGCCCTCACGACTGACAGTGTCAAAGGCCTTGGTCAGAGCTACAATCGTTGTATACAGGTAGTCCTCGTTCTGCTTCTGGCATTTCTCCTGTTAAATAGCAAATACCATATCAACTATTCCTCAGCCCCTTTTGGAGCTACATTGACTCTCATGTAGATGACCTTCTTCCAGGTTTAGAATCAGCCTATTAAGGAAGCTACTCCAGGACAAGAATCTTGTCAGCAATGACTAAGAGAGAGACCCCTCTCTATCATTGTCACAGGATGTACATTCTTTTTCCTTTATACAGATGGATAATAGAGGCATTCTGAAACTCCTGGGGTATAACTTCCTCTTGTCATATACTATGGAAAATTGTAGGCAGCTTTTGTATGAACAATGGACCTCTACCCCTACCTTATAAATCTCAGCAGGAATAAAATCAGCACTAGGTGCTTTGCCACACAAAAAATAGCCTAATGGCCTTCAAAACCTCTTTAGTTGGAGCTTCAGCTAGGAAGTGATTGATTTACTTGCTAGAGTAAATGGCTTCCCCACCTTAGATTAAATTCCTTGTAAAGCTGGGGGGGGGGGTCCTGAACTAGATTATGGAGAAAGTTAATTTAATCTCATTATCAGCAAAGTCCTTCAGAGACTGAATAACCTATGGGCTTCCAGAAAAAATCCTAATTTAATAAGTTATGAATAATATGAGGGAGAAATAATCATTTCTCTCTGTGAGGAATAAGAGGAGGTCCATTGCCTATATTATCAGTAGGATAGCAAAGGAAGGTCAGATGGGATTCCAGATCAACACAGTTATTTGGTCCTTTTTATACTTTCCTATTGTCAAGAAGATATTGGACTAAAAAATATATCTCTCTACCATAATATCAGCACAAAAAGGAATTCAGAACAAAAATCACTTTACCCGTTACTGTCAAGGGAAGGGTAACACTAGGCTTCCTATCTCCAGTTTAACTCCCTCCAACCAAAATGATTACACAAAAGACCATGACAAATAGCTGGTAAAATTCTTTATCAAAGTAAAAAATAAACAGGAGGGAAGTTATACAGATTAGAAGAGATCAAAGAATGTACAAAAACTCTTCAGACAGTAGCAAGATAAAACTTCTGCTCAAATAGAGAACAATATACCTAGAGGAATTTACTCTGGGTGCTAAGAATCGAAGGAGGTGGTGCGACCCAGCTTCCTCCAGTCTGTAACTCCAATTAAAATATGAACTCTTTAAAGACAGGGTCATTTGTCACCTAGTTTAAACTGTTAACTTTGAGGAAAGGGGCTATTTCTTCCCCCCCCCTTTCTTTGTGTCCACAGTACTTCATGTATATTATTCCTGTGTTCAGTCATGTTCAACAATTTGTGATCCTGTATGGGCTTTCTTGGCAAAAATATTGGAATTGTTTGTCATTTCATTCTCCAGTGGATTAAGCCAAACATCCAGGGTCACACCACTAGTGAATGTCTGAAGTCACATTTGAAGTCAGGTTTTCCTGACTCCAGACCCAGCACTCCATCCACTGAGCCACCATAATAAACACTTCATGATGCTTTTTGACTGACTGAAATTAATCAAATATTCAAATGGACCTGGGATTTCATCATTATGAATACTTTTCCCTACAAAGTAGCTAGAAACATTCTATTCTTGCTCATTCGAAGCAATTCTTGTTCACCTTATCCCATAAATATTGCAATATGACCGTCTAACATCCTAGGGACTTTCCTTGATCCTGTTTATAGGATAGACTTCAATAGAGCTAATAGACTGCCCACTGATTATCCCTCATTCTGCTCAGCCTATCATTTTAGCTCACACATTTCTTTGAAGGCACACATATGTGTAAACCTATATATATGCCAATAATGAGGAGTGCTATCCACTTCTTGGCAGAGAAATGGTATACATTTTTGGACATGGACAATGTGAGAACTGAGGGCAGCTAGGCAGTATAGTGGATAGAGCTCAGGCCTAGAGTCAGGAAAACCTGACTTCAAATCAGCCTCAGGCTCTTACTGTATGACCCTGGACAAGTCACTTAACCCTGTTTGCCTCAGTTTCTTCCTCTGTAAAATGAACTAGAGAAGGAAATGGCAGATTATTCTAGTATTTTTACCAAGAAAATGGAGCCATGAAGAGTCAGACAGGACTGAAAAATGACTACCCAACAATCAGATTAGGTTGTGTCCAGAATTCTATTTAACTTTTTTCTCAGTCTTCTGCCCAAAATATTGTTCCTCTGGAAAATGAAAAAGTCTCAACTGATTCCTTCAGAAAAACCTTAAATGGAAAAGAACTTGACCCAGAGATACTTAAGGGCAAAAAGCTTCCTTGTCTAAAAGCAGCACAATATCTTTGCAATGGTCAGGGTTTGGGTTAAGTGGCACCTTGAGTTACAGGCATCCTCCACATATGATTTTAAATCACTTCCTTTTCCTTCTCTGGGGTTCAGTTTTCTACATTTTAAAGAGAGAGTCAGAGACAGAGACAGAGGAAGAGAGACAGAGACAGAAGGGGAGGGAAGACAAGAGAGACAGAGAGAAGATGAGAGACACAGACAGAGGGATAGAGACACAGAGAAACAGACAGAAAGACAGGGAGGGAGGGAGAGGAAAAAGTCACATGAAGTCGTCTCAAAGGTCCCTTCTGGCTCTGACATTCTATCAGCTATCAGTTCAGTTCAACAAGAAGGTTATTAATTGACTGCTATGAGCAAACTGTGCAAGGTTTTACAGTCTTGTACAAAGGTAAAAATGAAATAATATCTGTTTGCAAGTAGCTTCCAGTCTTACAAGTGGGCAGTGGAGTGGATCAACACGTACCGGACAAATAGGAAAAACAAACACAGGATAAATACAAAGTAATTTTAAAAGGTGTCGATCAAGCTTGATGGAAGTAGGTGTGTAGGAAGTAGAGCGGCCACTAGGTGGGGCCATTGTACACAGAGCTCTAGCCCTGATGTCTGATCACTCTTCCTGAGTTCAGATCCCACCTCAGACACTTCCTAGCTGGGTGACTCTGGGTCAGTCACTTAACTCTGTTTGCCTCAAATGGGATCACAAAGAGTCACACGCGACTGAAAAACAACAGTAGAGACAAATCCCTGATCCCAGAAAAGAGAACCATTTCTGGAAGAAGTCTTTTCTCTTGTACCTCTACCAAAAAGTTGGCGGCTAGTGTCATGGTACATGAGGCATTGAACCCAGAGTCAAGAAATTTCAAATTCAAATCCTGTCTCAAGATTTCTCAGCTATTTGCTAGTTGAATGACTCTGCAAGGATCACTTACTGGCTGTCTGCCTCAGTCTCTTCATCTGTAAAATGGGAACGAATAATAAATAATAGTACCTACTTTTCAGGATTGTAGTGAGATAATATTTGTAAAGTGCTGCATAAATGCTAGAAATTATTGGGGAGTAGGTGTGATTTATCTTCCCCTCAAGCCACCTGTGGCATTTAATATCGATGCTCTAGAAGGAGACAATGAGAAGGGTTGAGAAGGGAACCTCAAAAGTTTGGGGTCATAAACTGATGCGAGGTGTCTCAAAAGAATTTGCAGGCTTGAACCCATTTCCTAGTCAAGGGGCAAAGTTTGTTGTAATCGTAATGCCATTAATGATAAATGGGCTAAGTTCCAAAAGAAATTAGCAAGGAAACAGAAGCAAAGAGACACATTTATCCAGCTTCCTTTCATTGACCTGCCAATTCTATGGCCCAGAGGAGTGGTCTCTGGAATTTGGTTCTCACTGACCAGATTATCAGTCTGCAATAAATTCTATTCAGAATCAGACAGATTGTTGTGCTTAGAGGGGGAGTGTGGGAAGTCCCTGAGGCAGACTCCCAAACCAGAAGATTTAGGATTACCGACATTATTAGAAGAGAATAAAATCAGGGGACCTCAAAATTGTAAACTATTACTCCAGTAATGCCCAGCAGGGAAAGGACTTGAGCAATTAAGTTAGCCCAGGGGAGTGTGATACTTGACAGGAGAGAAAGGAGCTAGCTATAGACTGAAGAGAAAATTATCCTTGGCAATCAGAAGTCCAGCTGATGACCTGCCCGGCAGACACCTTGTGCCGAGCAACATTATGACAGCTGAGAGAAAAAAGAACAATGGGACCCCCTAGTGCCAAGGATATCAAGTTCCTTGTCTGCATGTGTTCCCTACGCGTGTGTTTCATAACTAGTATGTTCTGTGTACACATTCTTCCCACTGATATTCCCTGTCTATTTGTGGAGAATATAACCCAGGCTTATGGAGGAAGTGTTTATAGCACTTATGGGCCAGAACTCTGAACTTGGAACAAGTGGAATTGATAGACAATGGTAGTTCAGTACGTGTATTTAGTACTTACTATAGTTCTACAAGGTTCACACCTATATAAGCTCAGACAAACTCAGCCAGAAACAGAACTAGGGAAGACAGAGACCATGGTGGTCCTCCTGCCTCCCCCACAGAAACCAAGACTCATTCAGAAGGAGTTCAAGAAAGCTGACCTGGGCCCCAGGCAAGGAGACAATAAAGGATTTGGACTTTAACCCCTGGCTACACTCGTGCCGATTACTTAACTGAAGAGAAGGCTGCTCCCAGAGACCCCAAGGAAACCGAACCAGAGAGGATGTTACAGTTTTTACTCTGCTTTCTCTGAATAAAAGCTTTTATTTCTGCTAATCGTGTCTACTGGTTAAATAATAAAAGGATATACACCAGTAGGGGCTCATAAACTGTGTTGTTAGAAGGAGGGTAGACATGGATTACATTGAACTGGGGTTACAGTTGCCTACTGCACTTCAGTCTGTGACCTTCAGGTGCTAAATTGGAAAAGTAGCCTAGCCTTCAGCTACATAAATAAAAATAGGATAGTTTAATAAGAAAGCGAATTTTTACACTTTCGGTAAGGTAGGAGATTTTTCTTTATATTCCCAGTGTTGGCAGAATACCTGGCATATGGTAAGCATTTATTTTTTATGTTTTGGACCACTTTGGCAGTCTAGTGAAGCCTACAGAGTGTTCTCAGACTAATATTTTTTAAATAAGGAAGAAAATGCTAAATTTTAATTAGTCTTCAATGAAAATAAAGGTATATTTTACAAAGTTCTCAAATCCCTTGAAATTTATCCCATATTCAGGTCAGTTCCAATGGTCTTGTGATGGCGAGAGCCAGATGCACATAAAGAAAGGACTGTGGGGACTGAGT
The DNA here is from genome assembly GCF_016432865.1 of Antechinus flavipes. Taxonomy (NCBI): domain Eukaryota; kingdom Metazoa; phylum Chordata; class Mammalia; order Dasyuromorphia; family Dasyuridae; genus Antechinus; species Antechinus flavipes. Next base: position 57,262,749 of record NC_067398.1, on the reverse strand, counting down.
GTGAATCACTACATAATATTTTCACTTTTTCTTTATAGTTGTTTGCTTGAATTTTGTTTTCTTTTTCATTTTTTCCCCTTTTTGATCTGATTTTTTTTGTGCAACATGGATAATTGTGAAAATATGTATAGAAGAATTGCACCTGTTTAACATGTATTGGATAATCTGACATCTAGGGAAGGGGATGGGGAAGAAGGAGGGAGAAAAAATTTGAAACACAAGATTTTGCAAGAGTGAATGTTGAAAATTATCTATACGTATTTTTGAAAAATAAAAAAGATTTCAATTAAAAAAAAAAAGAACTATATCCCAGGGATCACTTTGTGGACTCTGGCTTAAAAATACTTGGCTTAATATTTTTAATTGATTAACAAAGAAAGGCTCCCGCTAGGGGATGACAGCTGAGGGGAATGCTGAAACAAGCTAAGGATTTGAAGAGGTGGAAGTGAGGAAGGAGTGTATACCAATCATGGAAGATAGCTTGTGTTAAGAATTAGGCTAGGATCGCTTCTCGACCTTTTGGCTAAGATCAAGTGTAGTAAGAGTTAGGCTAGGGGAGATAGAAGGATGACATTAGGGAACAACATGTAGGCCATTTTGTTTGGAGAATAGAAGGTAATCAAATCAAGTCAATAAACATTTATTTGGATTATTGTCAGATTATTGTTACCTTTAAAATCAAGGTAAACTGAGAGGCAATAGTTTTGAACATGCCCAATTTATTAATCAAGGCTTGCAGTAAGATGGGTTAATGGCTTCTCTTAATGATGAAAGACCCCAAAGTGAGAGCTGACAGGGTCTCTTAAAATTCTAGATGTGTCTTCCTTCTGATTGGTCTGATCATACATCATTTGGACCCTCCCAACAAAGGCAAAACAATTAATAGACATTTGAATGAGAAGGTAGCTCCTCCTTGTTCAGAAAATGAGAATGAAGAGGTTTTCTCAGACATTTTGTGATCCCATTTGAGATTTCCTTGGTAGGAGTAATAGAGTGGTTTGCCATTTCTCTCTCCAGCTACAGAGGAAGAAACTGAGGCAAATGGGATCAGTGACTTGCCCGGAGCCACACAGATAGTAAGTATCTGAGACTAGATTCTGCTGCCACCTAGTTGCAGGATTAGGCTGCAGACCATGGGAGTAGTCTGCACCAGCTTTGATTGAATCAACTTGACTTAAGTGGGTGGTGGGTGGGCTTTTGCAAGCCTATCCACAAGGTATTTTGTAAAACAGTATTTCAATATTCTTTAAGCAAAAATCACATTATCCCCGTCCTGACATTTCTTGTCACACATATCAGTCATTTACATGCCCTTTCTCCTGAGATTATGATAAATCCCTTTTTTGTTTTTTCTTACTCTGAGAGTCTCTGATTGTTTTTGTGGTCCATACGGTCCCACACAATAACCTAGCTGTTCTTTACCTTTTGATCTCCCTCTTAGCTGAAAAACCATAGAAACTCCCTAAAGGAATAGATTTAGGGGGTTTTCATGATCAATCTAAGACTGAAATAAGGTAAGGATACCAAATCGTAGAAGTTTGTTTTTAAATTGTATTTTATTATGATGTGCCACTATCTAGACTTTAGGAATAGAGTGTCCTAGATCTGAATCTTCTTGGGGATGTTAGGACTTCATTTAAATGACATTGCAATTTGCATTAAGACATAAAATAATCAACTCAACACAGTCTTTAAAAATAAATTCTTTAATAAGTCGAGTTTTACTAGCTGTTCGCTAAAAGAGTAGTTGATATGTTCTTCACTTGGTTTAGTAATAAATTTTTTTTTGAAATTGAGAAGATGGGTGAAGCAATATGGGACACTCTTAGTTATAGAGATGGCAATTAGATGTTGCTGTGGATAGAGCACAAGACTAGGAGTCAAAAAGACCCGAATTCAAATTTAACCTCAGACACATACTGTGTGGCCATGGCCAAATCACTTAACTCCATTTGCCTCAGTTTCTTTATCTGTAAAATGAGTTGGAAAAAGAAATGGTAAATCACTCTAATATCTTTGCCCAGAAAAACCACAAAAAGGCTCAAGAAGAACTAGATATACCAGTCAACAACAGCAGTAACAAGTAGACAATACCAGGGTGGAGATACAGATTAAAACAACAGAAATGAGATTTAAATGATCTACCTGAGTATCTGGAAGTAATTACATGAAAAAAGTTTGACCTTTAGGCAAGTTTCTCCAGAATGAAGTTGAAGTAGATGAAGGATGAAGTTTGAATGTAGGTAAAGGTAAGGAGTCTGGACTTAGATGGTATGGGAAAGTATTAAAACCACTGTCAACTTGAATTGACTCTTTCTGGCTGCTTGAAATATTCTCTCCTTGACTTGGGGAGCTCTGGAATTTGACTATAATATTTCTGAGAGTTTTCATTTTGGGATCTCTTTCAGGGGGGAATCAGCAATTTCTTTTGATTTCTATTTTATTCTCTGGTTCCAAAATAATCAGGGTATTTTTTTTTTTATTTCTAATCTCCCATTTTTTCTAAATATAATTTAAAAAAATTTTAAACTCGTGCCATGTGCACAGCAGACCAAAGGAGAAAATTCAATAAAAGACAATAAGTTTCCATTTCAAGAAAACCAATGTAATAAATGATGGGATGCAGTTTCTAGGGGAGATGTAGCAATAACCCTAAGGTCCCCTGGCCTTGGGAGTACAGGAGTTCTACAAACATTGCTGGTTGTCAGATAACAATCTGTTGATCACTGATAACAAAATTTCTGTGACAATAAAGAGGTGCATACCAGACCACTCCTCAAATCCACTTATTAGCCATCAAATTGGCATATCAGTGACTTGAAGCACCTGGTCCCTCTAACTTTTTCCTATAAATTTATCTTGCTCCTGGTTCTTTGCTAAATTCTTTTGGAACTTAGACTGCTATAATAGGCGTTACAATTATAATAAACTTTGCCCCTTGACTTGGAGATGGATCTGAGCCTGCAGATTCTTTTGAGACACCTCACAATACTGGTCTGGAATCCCAACCTTTTTGGAGTCTCCTTTGAACCCCAACAATAAATACTACATATTGTTTTCAAAACTGCCCAACTTTTCTTTGCTTCCTTCTTGGTTCTCTTTTGTTCTCTGCTGTGCACTTTTTATTTTAATTTTTTTTACTCTCCTTCCCCACCCCTTAAAAAAGGCTATTAAACATGGAGATATATGCCTCTCTCTCTCCTCTCTCTTTCTCTCTGCTCTCCTTCTCTTTTTCGCTCTCTCTTTTTGAGGCATTTGGGGTTAAGTGACTCTCCCACGGTCACACAGCTAGGAAGTATAGTGTCTGAGATCACATTTGAACTCAGGTCCTCCTGACTTTAAGACTGGTGTTCTATCCACTGCACCAACTAGCTGCTCCTCTTTCTCTCTTTTTATATATATGAATATACATATATACATATACATCCACACACATATATGTATATTTCTATATGTGTATATATACATAAAGTGAAGTATTGGTGGTAAGAGAGCAGTTTGGAATGTAAAAAATTCACAATAGAGCTTATCACAGTCACAAGTAACTGACTTGAAAAGGCTCATGGGCTAATCAAAATAATTAAGCAGTAACCTGTGAGAGAAAGGGATCTACTTAAAGGTCAGAGATAAAGAGTAGGGATGGGGTCTAGAGAGTTAGGCAAGAGTTAGGGAGGAAGTTTGTGAAGAACAAAATGGCATGGGCCTTATATCTCTGTCAGCACGTACAAGATGAGGCAGGAGAAAATAGGGTATGGTCATAAAGATAATGAGATTGCTTTGGTCTTGAAGGTTATTCATAGAGTGAGAATGTGTCTAGTGTGCCAGCTCCAAGAGAGGTCCCTTATCTGATTTGGTGAGTTGAATGTGCCTTAGTCAGTCTGACAAGACAGTCCCAGGAATTTGGTTTTCCTTTGGGAGCAAGATGAATTCAGTTAAAATTCACATCATTCCTAACAATGACTGTCATCATATGTATCTATAAACATAAAATCTATACATACTCATATACATATATGTAAGATTGTATTATGCTTATTTCCACCTGTTATCTGTTTCTCTGAGGATGGATACTATCTTCCTTCATAAGTCCAAGTCCATCCATGTTTTTCTAAATCAACTAGCTCATCATTTTCTATGCCACAGCAACATTCCAAGTCAGTTACATCTATCTGAGAAATTACCTATGAGTTTTTCTCCAATTTTCTGCATTCCTTCTGTTCTTGGATACATAGGTTTTATTTGTACCAGAAAAAATTTTTATTTTATAGCAGAAAATTTTAATTTAAAATTATTGAAATTACTCTTTTTACATTTCAACAATGTTCTTCCTTTTAATATAATATAAGGTCTGATGCTGCTGAATCTACTTTCTTTACATTTTTTTTCCTGATTTCTTTGAAGTTTCTGATCTTTTGCTCTTCCAAATGAACTTTGTTGTTGTTTTTTCTAACTCAGTAAGATAATTTTTAATAATTTTAATTTGGGGTGACATTGAATAAATAGACTAGTTAGGTAAAGTTATCATTTAAAAACATCATTTATGTTGGTTTTACCTATCCATGGACAATAAATATTACTTCAATTATTTAGATCTGATTTTTTTTTTTTGTATAATGTTTTTTATGTTTATGTTCATGTAGTTTTTGTGTGAGTTTTGGGTGGTATATTCTCAGGTATTTTATGCTGTCTAGATATTTTAAATGGTCTAATGCTATATTGAATAATAGTGTTGACATAATGTAGTTGCTTTTTTTTTACTTTTGATTAAATTTTTTAACTTTAACTTTTTCTAAGATCATAATTATATCCCTATTTTTATGTATTTAGAAATGTAAATAGAAAATACAAAAAGAAAAAACTCATTAACATGTATACAATAGAATATGAGGGAATTCAAAATACAAAACAACAAATATCTGTGTCAATTTATTTATTAATATATTAATTACCATATCATTAGATTATTTACCAATATCATATCAATTAAAATATCATGTAATATTTATTAATATAAATAATATTGAATATCTTACCCTTTTCCAGTATTTAATAAATACTACACATTGTTTTCAGAATTCTCCAACCTTGGACTTTGAAACTTGGCTGTGATATTCTTATAAATTTCTTCCTGGAACTTCTTTCAAAGGGTGATTGGTAGATTTCTCCCTTTTCCTTCTTTCCCTCCTTCCCCCATTTCTACTTTGCCTTCTTGTTTTAGAAGTTCAAAGTAATTTTCCTTAATAATTTCTTGTAATATTGTATCAAGATTCTTTTTTTAAGTTATTTTTTCAGGTAGTTTGACTATTGTTCTATTATTTTTCCTTGAGCTGTTCTCCAGATCAATTTTTTTTCTGATGAAATGTTTCATTTTCACTTCTATTTTTTCATTCTTTTGATTTTGTTTTATGATTTCTCAATGTCTTAGAATGTCATTAACTTCCCCTTGTCCAATTTTAGTTTTCATGGAATTATTTTCTTAAGTTTTTGATTCCTTATTTCAAGTTGGTTAACTTTCTTTTCATAATTTTCTTGGATTAATCTTTTTTTTTTCCTAATTTTTCCTCAATCACTTTTATTTGATTTTGAAGTCCTTTTGGAATTCTTCCATGACTGAGGCGGCCTCTCAACCCAGCTGCCCCCAGGGATTTTTGTTTATTAATTCTCTAGAATCTGCTGGGGAATGTTTGTACTTCACCTGAATCTCAGTCACTGGAGGTCAGGTTTTTCTTGGGATCTTCTCAAATTGTCTTAGGAGAATAGTTGCTTTACCCCATTTATTTCTGCTGCTTGAGAGGATGTTCTGTAAATTTTTTATAGAGGAAGTTTAGAGAGCCAAAAGTTTTATGGCCTGCTCCACCATCCTCCTAGAATCCTCTCCTTCCTTGATAATAAAAAATGAAAGAGAATGTCTAGCCTAGACCAATAACTTCTCTCTCCTGAATCTGTTTTCAGGTCAGTTGTTTTTCCAATGACATATTTCATATTGTCTTCTATTTTTAAATTCTTTTAGTATTGTTTTAGTGTTTCTTGATTTTTCATAAAGTCATTATCTTCCACTTACTCAATCTTAATTTTTAAGAAATTATTCTCTTTAGTGAACTTTTGTACCTCCTTTTCCAGTAGGCTAGTTCAACTTTTAAGGAGGTTTTTTTTTCTTCAGTGAATTGTATGCCTCTTTTTCCATTTAGCCAATTCTGCTTTTCAAGGCATTCCTCCATGGATTTTTGTACTTCTTTTACCATTTGGCGTATTCTGTTTTAAAGGTGTTATTTTCTTTGGTACTTTTTTGTCTCCTTTACCAAGCTGTTGACTTTTTTTTCCATGATTTTCTTGCTTCACTCTTATTTCCCTTCCCAGTTTTCCTTCTACCTTTCTTATTTGATTTTCAAAATCCTTTTTGAGCTCTTCTATGGCCTGAAGTCAATTCATATTTTTCTTGGAGGCTTTGGATACTGGAATTTTGACTTTGTTGTCTTCCTCCTGTGTATGTGTTATCTTTCTTGTCATCATAGTAAATTTCTAAGGTTCGATTTTTTTTTTTCTGTTTTCTGCTCATTTTCTTAGTTCTTGTACAGCTGTTTTCAGAGGTGTTTCTAGGAACCAGTGCGTTTTCAGTTCATCCAAGGTGGTATGATCAAAGGAGAGGTATGTTTACTCCTTTACTGGTTTTAGTCTGTGAGTGACCACAAGCATTCTTTTCTGTCCAGGAACTGTGACAAAGGTCACTGGTCCACTGGGGCTGCCATCTCTAATATGTTAGTGCTGTAACTGCCACACAAGACTGTGACCCAGAACCAAGTATGGGCAAGGCAACAGAATCCTGTTAAAGAGACCCCTTTAATCTCCTTCTTGTCTGTTGTCCTATCCCTTTTTGTCTGTGGGCAGAGAGGTCCAGAAGCACTGGCTGCCACTGCAGATTCAGTACTTCCCAAGGTCCACTTCTGGGTTTTCTGGGGTCAGGTCTACACTGACACAGCTTGTGCCAGACTCTGTTACATCCTCACTCTGGGATGACGACCTTCTAAATTGTCTTTCCTGGAAAAATATTCCACTCCATTCTTTTGTGCATTCTGTCACTCCAAGAATAATTTTATGATATTGTTTGGAAAGTTTGGAGGAGAGCTCTAGCAAGTCCCTACTTTTTCTCTGCCATCTTGGCTCCATCTCCATCTAAATAACTATTGAATAGAAAATGCAAATTAAAATAACTATCACATACTTATCAGAGTGGCTACAAAAAAAAAAAGGAAAATGTTGAATTTTGGAGGGATATAGGAAAATTGGACACTAATGTACTATTGGTGGAGTTGTGAACTGATTCAACCATTTTGCAGAATAATTTGGAACTATGCCCCAAAGGCTATAAAGCTGTGTATAGCTTTTGATGTAGCATTATCATTAGTAGGTCTATACCCCAAAGAGATCCAAAAAAAGTGGGGAAAAGACCTATTTGTTCAAAAATATTTATAGCAGCTCTTTTTGTGTTGACTAAGAATTGGAAATCTAGAGGTTGCCCATCAATTAGGGAATAGTTAAACAAGCTGGGCTATCTAATTGGAATATTATTGTGCTATAAGAAATGGCAAGCAGGATGATTTAAGAAAAAACTTGGAAAAACTTACATGAACTGACACATACTGAAGTGAATAGAATCAGGAGAACTTTGTACATGGTAAAAGCAATATTGTAAGATGAAGATTTGTGAATGACTTAGCTGTTCTCAGCAATACAATGATCCAATACAATTTCAAAAGAACTAATGATGGAGCATTCTATTTATGAATGACTTAACTATTTTCAACAATACAGTGATACAAGACAATTTCAAAAGGACTAATGTTGAAGCATACTATCTGTCTCCAGAGAAAGAACTGATATTGTTTGAATACAGACTGAAGCATGTTATTTTTTATTTTATTTCTTTCATTTTTTAATTCTAGTCTTCTTGTACAAAATGACTGTGTGGGTCAGAAACCATTAATAAAAAAAAAAAAAAAGACTGGATAGATCTCTAGAAGCAAAGCAAAGTTTATTATAAGTTTGGATGTCCTACCCTTCGAGCAGACAATCGAAGGGAGGAAGCACGTAGCGGGTAGTGTCAAGGCTTTTAATCCCTAAAGCAAATTCCCCCTCCCACCACTGACCCTCATCATTATTGGCTGAGGATCTTACATTCTAAACACGGGAACTACCCAAGAAATTGAACTTGACCAATTAGTACACAGTTGCCCATATTTGGTCGAAATAGGGAAGATAACAAGAAGGGGGCTTAAGTATGCCCTTAGGGGGATAACAAGGAGGAGACTTTAAGTACCACCTTGGGAGGAGATTTTAAGTATGCCCTTAGGAGAATAGCAGGGAGGAGACACTTTAAGTATGCCCTTGACTTAATGCTTAAAGTCCTTCAGGCCTACTCAAATTTTGAAATAGATGAAACCTTACTTGATTTTCACAACTGTCTTGAAAGATTTCACCTTATCTCGTTCATGACTAATATGAAAACATGTATAACCTATATTTGATTGCCAATATTTTCAGGGAGAGGGGAGTAAAGGGGAGGGAAAGAATTTGGAACTCCAAACTTTAAATAAAAATATTTTTTAAAATAAATTAAAAAAAAAAAAGAATGTAAGGTCCTTGAGGGCAGGAATTGTTTTCTGCTTATATTTCTATTCAGAGAATTTAATGCAGTGCCTGGCACACAGTATTCTCTTTAGTGAAGAATTTTTTGCCAATATTTTCAGGGAGAGGGGAGTAAAGGGGAGGTAAAGAATTTGGAACTCCAAACTTTAAATAAAAATATTAAAAAAAAAAAAAAGAATGTAAGGTCCTTAAGGGCAGGAATTGTTTTCTGCTTATATTTCTATTCAGAGAATTTAATTCAGTGCCTGGCACACAGTAAGCACCTAATAAGTGCTTGAAAAAAATAAGATTAAAATCAATTTTCAGTTTTTTCGTGATTTTTTTAGGCATTGTGAATACAAACAGAAAGAGAGCCCCTGCCCTCAAGGACCTTTTATTCTTTTTTTGAAAAAAATTTTTATTGATGTCTTCCGTTTCTTACACTATTATAGTTATCCTAAGTATCTTTTCCATTCCCAGAAAATCATCCCATATAACAATTAAAAAAAGAAAAGAAAAAGGAATTTACACTGGAATGGAGTAGATGACACATAAAATGAAATTAAAAACAGAATAGGGTCTGGGGAAGAACAAGGAAGGGAACCAATGCTGAGGCATGGTAGAAAAAGTCCAGTCAGGAGTACAGCCTGATAAAGAATGGAAGTTCTGGGAGGAGCGAGCTAATCCAAAGGAAAGGTCACCAAGTGGAAGATACTTCTAACTTGTACAAAATTGAAGTAATTCTGACCCATGCCTGGAAAGAGAGAATGGAGGGAAACTGAGTGTGAGCTTTAAATACTAAATTGAGAAATTTGTACTTTACCTTAAAGAATAACGATTCTTCAGCTAAGAAAAGGAATAAGGCCAGACCTGCTATTCCGGAGTGAGCCTGACTCAATTCATTCCCCATGTCATTTAGGATTGATATTGGGACAAAATGGGACACATGGAGATCATTCATCTGTAAAGAAAAGAAGATTTATTTAGCCATAATAGGAGAAGGAAGGTCATTGAAGATTCTTCAAGCTCCCTGCCACCATTGTCCATCAACCCAAGCAATGAGAAAAAATGACAACAGCCTGAGCTGTTCCCTGAGTCATCTGAATTTCAACAATCGCCTTGATTGATTTTAAGGAAAATCAGAATAATTTTCATGGTAGGGGTATGGAGTCAAGAAGGAATGGGGATATTGCTTCTACTACTTCTACCACATGCATGCTTTTGTAAGATTGTTGTTTGTTCTTGGTTTCCAATAAGGACCAATCACCATGTGATGTCTTGATCTGTTTGTGAAATAAATTTAAGTAAGGATGAGTTGAACAAAGCTGTCAATTTTACACTTCCAGAATCATGGAAGATGACTGGTGTTGGCTTGGGATGCAATTAGCTTTTATGAAGTTTGACCAAGCTCTAAATACTTTACAATGTCCACCCTTTCCATTGAGAAAAGTCTTCACCTACTTGGAGTAGGCATTACTCTTACCCACTGACATGTCTGGGGCCTGTTGGTTATCTTTAGCCTGGCTTAGTCCACTTGCCAAAATAGGGATTTTTTTTTTTTTTTTAGCCCATTTTACCAGACTGGCTGCTGCACATGCTATAGCTTCTTGGAGCCACAAGTAAAAGTTGGATGATAGATGGACAACAAAGATGGGTGAACAGCTCTGAAATGGGCCAGGCAAGCCTTCACATACCAGAAATGCTAGGTTGTCTATTGCCAACCAAGTTTGGGATTAGAGGTGGAATCCTCAGCTTGTGAATTCTAAGATGACCAGGATTGATAGATGGTCTTGTGTGTTCACATCTAACCATTTCTCTATACTATCAGTGGATTGGAGAAGGGAGAAACTAGAAGTAGAGACTATTTTAATAGTCTAAGTGAGAGATGATGAGCAAAAATAGTGACCATGTATATGAAGAGGGGGGAAGATGTTATTTTATTTTTTGAGAGATTTTATAAAGAGAAAAATCAATATGACTTTGAAATTATTTGGATATAAGGGAAACTGAGATTGTGAACCTTGAAGACTAGAAAGCCAGTGGTGTCTTTAATAAGAATAAGAATGTTTGGATGAGTGGAGGTCTTGAGGTGGGAGATAATGAGTTTTCTTTTGGACATGTTGAATTTGAAATGTCCTCGCTCCATTTTCATTTTCCCACTTCTCCCTATACTACACTCTAGTTCTGGAGCCAGAATTAAATCAATATTGTGACTGGGGCTGGAAAACGTATACTAGTTAAATCTTCTATGACTTCAATTATCATACCTATGGCCCCCAACTCTTCCTAGGTCACCATTTCCCTTTATATATTATGCACTCCATTAGAATGTAAGTTCCTTGAGGGCAGACACTGTTTTAATTTTGTATTTGTATCCCTAGGACTTAGCAGGGAGGTTGGCACATAAGGAGCACTTAATATTTTTGCATTCATTCATTTATGCAGTGGGCCATCTAGTTGGATATGTTCAGCAGGCCTTTGACAATGTGGGACTGGAATTCAAGGAAGAGAAAAATGGATACATAGATTTGTGATTTTTCTGTGGAAAAAAATGATAGTTGCTTATAAAGAAGCTGATGAGATGATTGAAAAAGAGTAAAGATAAACCAAAGTAAACCAAATCAAACCTATATTAAGTGCCTACTCTGTTCCAGGTACTATGTTTAGCCTTTTATAAATATAATCTCATTAATATCTCCAATTCTAGGAGGCAGATCCATTTTACAGTTGAGGAAATTGAGGCAGGTAGGAGATTAAGTGATTTGCCTAGGGTCACAAGCAAGCAAGGATATGAGGCCAGAGCTGAATCCAGTTCTTCATAAACACCCATGCCTAGAGAGCAAAAAAATTAAGATCCAAAAAAAGGATGACAAAAAAAGCAGAGATCAGAAGGAAAACCAGGAGAGAACAGTGTCTTAGATACCAAAGGAAGATACAGTACCCAAGAAGAAGGACTGGTGTTAAAATCTTTGGGGAGATGAATTAGAATAACTGCAGAGAGGCCATCATCTCAAGCATTTCAGAGATCCAGTTGTTGTTTGTCCTTCTTCATTTTTGAAAAGGACTATGACATCAAGGAGGAGATACCATGACATATAAGTGAATTGGATTTAAGTGAGGGAGGGCTGTGCAAAGTCATCAGATTCTCTTTCCCCTCCAGAGGTACTTGGGTCCAGTGGCTAGATATAGATCAGGATGACTGGAGATAGTCCTCAGAGCTATAGTAATCTTAGAAAGAATGGTGAAAGTAAAAGCTTGACTGCATAGAGACAAATAAATAGAAGGTGAGAAAATGAAAGCCAATCTTTCAGATGATTTTTTTTTCCCCATAAGGAGTTTGGCTATAAAATAATATAGAACAAAATTTCAAATTCAAATGGGATTTTTGAAGTTATCTAATCTAATCTAAATAGGAATCTTTTTTAGAATTGGCCTACAAAGTGGGTAGTATAGCCCACCTTAAGCTATGAAAGCTTTAAATCTGCTTTCTCCTTTCCTGGGTCTTTATTTGTTTGTTTGCTTTTTAGAATTTTGTAATTGAAAGCCTTATCTCTTTCCTTTGGAATACAGATAAACTCATATTTGTTTGCTAGCCAAAATAGATATACATGAACACATTTATACATTAGCTACATTAATAATTGAGGCCTTTTCCTTATGTTAGGATCTTTGCAGACTGGAAGTTTATTTCTTTTTCCCTAGAGGATCTGAGTTAACATTCCTTTGTAGAATACCAAGGGGAAAAAACTGAGCATTTTTATCAGAGAGCCTTTGATCTTTACTTGTGAGAATAACCAAGGATAAACAATTTAGAGACAAAGATCCTTTGGAAGACTCATGCTCATATTAATTGGCTACTATGCTGTATAAGTTTGTGACTTTAATTGCTTCCCACTTTTTTTTTAAATTTTACATCCCAAACCAGCTAAGAAGCCCCAGTTATGACTCCATATATGTTCACTTAGGCTTATAAGGCCACTATTCTATGCTTGAGACATAGTAAGTGTTTAAAATAAATGCTTATTGACTGATTCACTAACTGATTAATATATTCCACACTTTTTGTGGTCAACTTCGAATAAATTGCAAGACTTTTCAGTCCTATAATTCTCATTCCCTTTAATCAATTATTGTGTTCCAAAAGTCAAAATCATAGTCTTGGAAATGATGGTTATAGCCCTTTGTTGTCCATCAATATCTACCTGGAAGCCCCTAAGGAGGAGCAAACATCTTAAATGCATGTCAGAAATGGGACTTTCTCTCTTTCAAAAGAACAGTTGGGTGATAGATTGGGCTCTTTTCAATAATGAAGTGATTCAAGGCAATTCCAATATACTTTTGATAAAAAGTGCCATTCACATTCAGAAAGACTGAATGTGGATCAAAGCATAGCATTTTCACCTTTTTTCTTCTTGTTAGGTTGCTTGTTTTTGTTTTTGTTTTCTATCTGATATTTCTTGTGCAGCATGGTGAATATGGAAATATGTTTAGAAGAAATTGTTTAACCTATTATCAGATTGCTTGCTATCTTGGAGAAGGAGTGGGAAGGAGGAAAAAAATTTGGAACATAAGGTTTTACAAAGATAAATGCTGAAAACTATCTTTGTATGTATTTGGAAAAATCAAATACCACTTTTTTAAAAAGGGAAAGAAAGGACAGTTGGGAAACCATCTTAGGATCTATTACAGAATCACCCCCAATTGGATACAGATTTATAGAATTGCAGCACCTCTCTCATCTCCAGGCTTCTTGAATTTTTGAATAGATATTTTGAATAATTTTTTTAATGAATCCCTTTTCAGTGGTATGCTGGTAAATGTTTAATAACTCACTTTCCAGGAAAAATTATTAATATTTTCTCTATCATTTTCTTAATTCTAAACACAAGATAATAAATCAAGTTCTAATTTGTAGCAGTTTGTCATTTACCAAGTTTAAATGATCACATTGAAAATTTAACAATTCACTGTCAGGAGTTGATTTTGAGTTAAATCTAGCAATCCCTGTTCTTTTTGGACAGGTAAGTCTGCTGTTTGAATTTTAGTATGATAAATGTTTGCTTGCTTGATTAAATTAATTAAAGTAGAGTTAAGGGATTTTTATGCAACAGCATGGGCCAAATTGAAATTAGGTAGAATGCTATATTTCTTTTTATCCCATATATTTCTTGTTTGTGTGTGTGTGCTACATACATATATATTTAGTAAAAAATATTTTTTGCTTGTTGTTTTGTGGATATTAAAAAGGTTCAAGACCCATGATTTCTGGGTAATTTAATCATTTTATTAATAAGAGTAGTATTTTTATTAATAAAAGGATGGTCATTTGACCATCTCTCTTAGACCAAAGACAATCATGTCAGCTCATAATACATCCTTTGAAGAGTAGGTGATCCCCAGTGTGAGAATCAATCCTGCCTGGTTAACAATTAGTGAGAGAACAGAATATTTCAATGAGGGTCTGACAGTGACATCATGTTACCCTTGGGCTGAGAGACTATCTCTATACCCAGATCATCCCTAGCCTTGTGCTGTCTGTTCAAAGAATTAATGCCTTACATGTGACCAAAAGGAGGGAAAGAAAAAAATACATATTTGTACATATTCATCCATTTCAGTTAGATCGTCAAACAGCTGGGCAAAATACAGAGCTGGTAATCATAACTGTGAATGTGAATGGGATAAACTCTCCCATAAAATGGAAGTGAATAAGCAGGGTGAATTAAAAAACAGAATCCTACAATATGTTATTTACAAGAAACACATCTGAAACAGAGAGATACATACAGAATAAGGGTAAAAGGTTGGAGCAGAATTTATCATGTTTATGCTTCAACTGAAGCAAAAAAAAGCAAAGGTAGCAATTCTGATCTCAGATAAAGCAAAAGTAAAAATAGATCTAATTAAAAGAGATAAAGAAGGAAACCATATCTTGTTAAAAAGTACCATAAACAATGAAGCAATAATGATTAAGTGTATATGTACCAAGTGGTAGAACATCCAAATTCTTACAGAAGATATTAAGTTAATTAAAGGAAGAAACAGAAAGCAAAACTATATTATTGGGGGACCTCAAACTTGCCCTCTCAGAATCCAGACAAATCTAACCACAAAATAATCAAAAAAGAAACTAGGGAGATTAATGAAAACCTAGATATGATAACTCTCTAGAGAAAGTTGATAGGGACATAAAGGAATATATTCTTTTCTTAGCAGTAAATGGCATCTACACAAAAACTATCCATGTATTAGGACATAACAATCTCACAATCAAATTCAGAAAGACAGAAATAATAAATGCTTCCTTTTCAAAGCATGACACAATAAAAAAAATTTACCCTTTAAGGTAAAGTACAAATTTCTCAATTTAGTATTTAAAGCTCACACTCAGTTTCCCTCCATTCTCTCTTTCCAGGCATGGGTCAGAATTACTTCCACTTCGTGACCTTTTCTTTGGATTAGCTGGCTCCTCCCAGAACTCCCATATGAAGGAGGTCACCCAAGCCAGCAATCTCTCCATTCCTTATCAGGCTGCACTCCTGACTGGACTTTTTCTACCATGCCTCAGCATTGGTTCCCTTCCTTGTTCTTCCCCAGACCCTATTCTGTTTTTTATTTCATTTTATGTGTCATCTACTCCATTCCAGTGTAAATTCCTTTTTCTTTTTTTTTTAATTGTTATATGGGATGATTTTCTGGGAAGGGAAAAGATACTTAGGATAACTATAATAATGTAAGAAACGGAAGACATCAATAAAAATTTTTTGCCAATATTTTCAGGGAGAGGGGAGTAAAGGGGAGGGAAAGAATTTGGAACTCCAAACTTTAAATAAAAATATTTAAAAAAAAAAAAGAATGTAAGGTCCTTAAGGGCAGGAATTGTTTTCTGCTTATATTTCTATTCAGAGAATTTAATACAGTGCCTGGCACACAATAAGCACCTAATAAGTGCTTGAAAAAATAAGATTAAAATCAATTTTCAATTTTTTCCTGATTTTTTTAGGCACTGTGAATACAAACAGAAAGACAGCCCTGCCCTCAAGGAGCTTTTATTCTTTTTTTGAAAAAAAATTATAGTCAATAAAAGGTCAGGGAAAGGTAGACTAAAACCCAATTGGAAATTAAATAATCTAATTCTAAATAATGAGTGGGTCAAATATCAAATCACAGAAACAATCAATAGTTTCATCCAAGAGAATGACTATAATGAGACAACATGCCAAAGTCTATGGGGTGCAGCCAAAACAACTCTTAGGAAATTTTATATCTCTAAATAGTTACATGAATTAAATGGAGAAAGAAGAGATTATTGAATTGGGCATGCAACTAAAAAAGCTAGAAAAAGAACAAATTAACCCCCCTCCCCCAATTAAATACCAAATTAGAAATTCTGATACTCAAAGGAGAGAGTAATAAATTTGAAACTAAGAAAACTATTGAACTAATTAACAAAACTAAGTTAGTTTTATGAAAAAACCAACAAAATAAATAATTCTTTGATTAGTTTGAGTAGAAAAAGAAAAGAAAAAAAGTTACCAGCATTAAAAATGAAAAGGGTGAACTTATCACTAATGAAAAAGAAATTAAAGCAATAATTAGGAGCAATTTTGCCCAGCTGTTTGACGATCTAACTGAAATGGATGAATATGTACAAAAATATAAATTGTCCAGATTAACAGAAGAGGAAATAAATTACTTAAATCACATTTTAGAAAAAGAAATTGAATAAACCATTACTAAACTCCCTAAGGAAAAACTCTCAAACATTTAAAAAACAATTAATTCCAATACTATGTAAATTGTTTGGAAAAATAGGTAAAGGAATCCTTCTTGACACAAATATGCTACTGATCAGGAAGAGCCAAAACAGAGACAGAAAATGACATACCAATCTCCCTAATTAATATTGATGCAAAAATCTTCGATAAAATATTAACAAAGAGATTATAGCAACTTATCAGAAGCTTTAATACACTATGACCAAGTGGAATTTATACCAAGAATGTAGGGCTGATTCAATATCAGGAAAACTATTACCATAATTGACCATATCAATAACAAAACCAACAGAAATCATATGATAATCTCAATAGATGCAGAAAAAGCTTTTGACAAAACACAGCACCCATTCCTATTTCAAAACACTAGACAGCATAGGGAATAAAGGGAATTTTCTTTAAAATAATGAGCAATATCTATCTAAAATCAACAGCAAGCATTATTTGTAATGGAGAGAAGTTCCCAATGTTGGCTTTAGCAATAAGAAAGAAAAAGAAATGAAAGAAATTAGAATAGGTATTAAGGAGATAAAATTAGCACTCTTTGTAGCTGACAAGATGATATACTTAGAGAATACTAGAAAGTCATCCAAAAAACCTACATGAAACAATAAACAGCTTTAGCAAAGTTGTAAGATATAAAATAAACCCACACAAATCATCAGCACTTCTAGATATTACTGACAAAGCCCAGCAACAAGAGATAGAAAGAGAAATTCCATTTAAAATAACGATAGACAAGATTAAAACATAAGACAAGATAAAAAATGTCTAATTGCCAAGACACACCCAGAAATGATATGAACACAATTACAAAATACTTCTCACACAAATAAAGTCAGATCTAAACAACTGGAAAAATCTCAGTTGCTCATGGGTAGGCTGAACTAATAAAATAAAAATGACATTTCTATCTAAACTGGTTTACTTGTTCATACTAATCATAACTACCAAAAATTATTTTCTAGAAATAGAAAAAACAATAACAAATGTTCAAGAATATCAAGGGAATCATTGAAAAAAAAAAAGATAAAGGACAGTGGCTTAGCAGTACCAAACCTAAAACTATATTATAAAGCAGCAGCCATCAAAACCATTTGGTATTGGCTAAGAAACAGAATGGTGGATCAGTGGGATAGATTGGATCCATATGACACAATAATCGATGACTATAGTAATTTAGCATTTGATAAACTCTCAAACTCTATCTTCTGGAACAAGAATTCATTATTTCACAGACATAGTATGGAGGAACTAAGAAAACTGAAAAATAATATGTCAGAAATTCAGCATAGACCTCATACCCCATACCAAAATAAGGTCAAAATGGGTACATGATTTGGGCAAAGGATGATACCATAAGTAAATTAGGAGGGCAAGGGATAATTTATCTATCAGATCTTTGGAAAAGGGAGGAATTTTTGACCAAAGAAGAACTAGAGAACATTATGTAATGCAAAATGGATAACTTTGCTACATTAAATTAAGAAGCCTTTGCACAAACTAAAACAACACAAACAAGAATAAAAGCAAAGTACAAAGCTGGGAAAAATTTTTTTACAGCCAAATCTCATTCTGATAAAGATCTCATTTCTAAAATATGTTAAGAACTGTGCTAAATTTATAAGAATATAAGTCACTCCAAAATTGATAAATGGTCAAAAGATTTTATTGTGTCATGCTTTGAAAAGGATATGAACAGATAATTTTCAGATAATGAAATTAAAACCAACTATATTCATACGAAAAAATTCTCCAAATCACTATTGACTAGAGAAATGTTAGAATCCTTACAAAGTGTTAATTCATTAGAGTTGATAGAAACAATGCTTATGTAATTAATTCACACATTAGAGCTCACACCTTTAAAAGAGTTTACACATTAGAGCTCACACATTAAAGTTCACAAGTCCACAAGTCCAGGAGATTCACCTCCCATACTCCCACTTTCAGAGGAGGAGTCAACCTTTGAATTTACACCTCTAAAAGAGCATAAAAGGAGCTGAGTCAGTGGAGTCAGTTGGTGGAAAAGAGGAGAACCAAGATTCAGAGAGAGCTGGAGGTTGAAGCTGGCAGAGACAAAGGACAAGCAACAAGAGTTCTCAGAACCAAGGAAAACTTACCCGGCTATTTTGGAAGAGACAATAAAAGATTGGATTTTAACTCCTGACTGCATTTGAGGTGATTATTACTTTGAACTAAACTGAAACTAAGGCTGCCTCCAGAACCTCCCCGAGAAACCTGCTCCCAAAAAACCATCATGTTTGAGAAAAGAAGGAAACACCACAGAGAAACACAACTCTGAGGTACCATGTCATACTTCTCAGATTGGTTAAGAAGACAGGAAAAGATAATGATAAATGTCAGAGGGGATGTGGAATGTGGGAAAACTGGGACACTAATGCATTGTTGATGGAGTTGGAAAATGATTCAACCATTCTGGAGAACAATTTGCAACTATGTCCAAAGCACATATCCTTTGACTCAGCAGTGCCACTACTGGGTCTGTATCCCAAGGAAATCATAAAGGAGGGGAAAGGACTCATGTGGAAAAATGTTTGTAGCAGCTCTTTTTGTGGTGGCAAAGAATTGGAAAATGGGTAGATGCTCATCAAATGGGGAATGACTGAACAAGTTGTGGTACATGAAAATAATGTAATATTATTATTCTATAAAAAATGATGACCAAGTTGATTTTAAAAAGGCCTGGAATGAGGTACATGAACTGATGCTGAGCAAAACAATCAGAACCAGTAATACATCGTACATAGTAACAGCAAGGTTATGGGATGATCAACTACAAAGGATTTGGTTCTTCTCATTGGATAGAAAAATGATATCTGCATCCAGAAAAAGAACTAAAGAGACTGAATCTCTCTCTCTTTTTTTTTTCTTTCTCTCTTGTGAATTTTTCTTTTTGTTCTGATTTTTCTCTCTCAACATGATTCATAAAGAAGTGTGTATTTTAAAAGTTAATATACATATATAACTAAAAAAAATAAAACAATTAATAAAGAAAAAAGTTCTAAAGGAATGTGTGTGTATTTGTGTAAGATGGTGAATTCTGTTTTAGACATGTTGTGTTTGAGGTGCTCAGTTCAAAATGTTTAATAGTTTGTAACGGTAATAATAATAATCATATAATAAAAATAGCTAACATTAATATAGAGTTTTAATGTTTTCAAGTTTCTTTACATATATTACATGAACTATTTCCTACATTAATTTGATGAAATAGGTGTTACAATCCCCACTTTATAGATGATGAAATTGAGGCTGAGGTAGAGCATCTTGCCTAGATCATACAGCTAGTAAAGATTTGAGGCAGGATTTGAATTCAGATCTTTCCGACTCAAGGTCCAGTGTTCTGGAGCTGAGGACTAGCTACATAGATCTGAGAGTCATCTGCATAAAGATGATCATTAAAATCCATGGGAGTGATGAGGTCAACAAGTGAGAGAATGTACAAAGAATGGGAAAGGGGACAAGGACAGATTCTTGGGGTATATTCACAATGATAAGAAAGGATATGGCTGATGATCTAGTAAAGGAGTGAGAATTAGCAGGTGGACCTGCAGGGGAAGAACCAGCAGAGAGATGAAAAGAGTATACAGGAGGAAGGATCAGTCAGCAGTGACAAACATAGAGATGTCAAGAAAGGTACAAAATGAGAAAAGGCCATTGGATCTGACAATTAAGAGGAGATCACTTAAACCGTATTCATGGGTAAGTCAAGGCATCACCCTGTGATGTCACTGGTCCTCTTCATAAATAAACAAGAAATTCCATCATCATTGGTGAGAACTTATTTTACTTGATTACACACACACACACACACACACACACACATACACACACACAGAGTAGAGGTGTGTGTGTGTGTGTGTGTGTGTGTGTGTGTGTGTGTGTTTATATTTATATGGGTTTTTCTTTTTTCTTTTAAGTTTTGGAGTGGGAGAGAGAAAAATGCTTATTAACTGAAAAATAAAATGAAAATGAAAAAAGAGAGCATGGTAATTTTTAGAACAGTTACAGTTGGGTAATGTATTTGGAAGTCGGAGTACAAGTGACTGACAAATAAGAGAAGAGAAGGTGAAAACATAGTTTAGACAGTTGTGTAATCAGGATTCTAAGCTCACTTTTAGAACTTGGCATTCCTTTAAAGAGCTGCAGGTAGATTAGACTCCAGGAAACTGCCTTTTTCATGAGCAAACTTTCTGTCTCTAGGCAGAGCAGTGCAAAGTACTTGCTCAACTTATTATAATCAATTAGTCTGTGAATATGTTACTTTCCCTGGAATGTTTTTAGCCCCAGATTTGTCTGCACCCTGCCATTTTCATTTATATTTTTGAATTTCCAAAGATTATAAAGGAGTAAGGCATAGGAAAAGATAAAACCACAGGAGAGGTTATAACTGATTAAAAGAATTTCAGGTTTCTTGATCATACAAGTGCGACACATATGGGGAATCCAGGGTATGGCCCTCTTTGTCTGTGGGTAAAGTGGAATGATATAGGTCAGTTAATAATTAACAAATATTTATTAAACATTTCTTGTTGTTCACTCATTTTAAAGTGATAATATGAAATGGAAATATGAAGTAGAACTATTTCATAATAGTTCAATTGACATGAAGAAATCAAGTTATAGACATCTATCACAGGTTACAAAGGTTTCCCATTTCTTATGTGAAATAGTTCATGAACTTAACTAAATATCATCAAAGCATAATGATAGTGGTTAAGCAATATTGTGCTTTGGGGGAAAATGATTTTTAAAGTCTCAGGGGATAGGAGGAGTGGGGGCAGAGTCTAGGGAGTATGAAGAGAAGTTTGGGAGAGGCTAAGGAGAATAAAGGTGGAGCCAGGTGTGACTGATCAGGCAAATCATGACAGTCTGAGAAGTGGGAGACAGAATGGATGGATGGATGAACAACGGAGCTCATATGAGCTGATTTTTGTCATCTTTACTTTATTCTATGCTAACAACAAAAGCTGGTTTAGAATTCACATCATTTTCAGCAGTGTCCAACTCAGTTGTGATCCCATTTGGGTTTTTTTTGGCAAAGATACTGAAGTACTTTGCCATTTCCTTCTCCAGCTAATTTTACAGATGCGGGAACTGAGGCAAACAGGGATAAGTGATTTGCCAAGGTTACACAGCTAGCAAGTGTCTGAAAGAGAAGTCTAGAAATGGTAATGGCAAACAAGGGATATTCCAACTCCCCAACAGTAAAGGAATGAGTTGGAGGGTGTGAAAGAAAATGCATTTAGTAATAGAAGGAATGTAGTCTAGGGAAGCAGTGTTGCTGGAAGATGTTGGAGTCAAAGGAGGGAAAGAGCTTAGGTTCTTAAGACTGGAGATTTAAAACTTGAAGGAAACTTGAAAGCCTTTAAGACCAACTCCCTCATTTAACATATAGGAAGGAAACAAACATTCATTAATCTCCTACTGTGTTCCAGACACTGTGTTAAAAGCTTTAGAGACATTGTATCATTTGATCCTCACAACAACCCTTCAAGGTAGGATGCTATTGTTTCTCCTTATTTTATAGTTGAGGAAACTGAGACATACTGTTAGTAAGTATCTAAGGTGGAGTTTGAAGCCAGCTCTAACACCCTCTCCAGTATACCATTTGTCTGCAGTCAAGGTCAAACATAAAGAGAAGTTTGTAAAGGAGAGAAGGGGAATTTGAGCAGGCACAATGGAAGCAGTGTGCATGGTTGAATTGGATGTGGGAGAAATGGGGCAAAGGAGGGGGGGAAGAGTTGAGAGACAGGTATTTTTCACCCACACTGCCCAGAATCCTACATGACTGGAGCACAAAAAGAAAGGGATCAGCTGTATGTGATGCCAGTAGTCTGTGATGGGAAAGTGAAGGCAAAGCTCCCATCAGTGCAGAAATCCCTGTTTAGAGAAAGTACCTCAAGGCAGATTTCCTACCAAATTAGCTTTTGGCTCTCAGTGCCTCCTAATGACTAATCCTTTCTGATGGGCTTTCCTGACTAGCATCAGAGAGATTTCCCTTTGTCCTTTGCTGGAAATTCCTTCACAGCTCTATTTCTCTGGGACTCCTCACTCTGTGGGATAATTATACCTTTCACTAGAGTCTCAGATCTGGTCTTTGCTCTGGACGATGTATTGAGTCGGCTTCAGTGATCATTATAACTTTGTTATTTTGGCTTCCTTCCTGTTAGACGCTCAGGGGAGAAGCTTGGTGCTATAGGAACATGAGACTGGAAGGAATTTTAGAGACTACCTAATTCAACCCCTCTCACTTTAGAGGTGAGGAAACCGAGGCTGAGGGAAAAGGGGAAAGAAAAGGAAGACATTTATTAAAAACTATGTGTCAATCCTGGAATCTGGCCTCAGACATTTACTAGTGACCCTTAGTTATTAACCCAATTTGCTTTAGATTTCTCATCTGTAAAATGAGCTGGAGAAGGAGATGGCCAACCACTTCAGTGTCTTTGCCAAGATGATAAATGGGGTCACAAAGAGCCAGATGCCACTTGAAAACAAATAGAATAACAAATAATATGTCAGGCACTGTGCTAAATGCTTTGCAAATATTCCCCTTGAAGGGGGGTAATTTGGCTAAGGTCACACAAGTAGCAGAATGTGTGATTTGAACCCAAATTCTTCAACACCAAGTACACTGCAGTGCTGTGCACTGAACTTAGAGGCAGGGGACCTGGGTTTGATCCTTGTTCTTATATTTTTAACCCCACACCTTAGACAATTGCTTTTGCTCTCTGGGCCCCAATTTACTCATCTTTAAATTAAGGGAGTTGGACAAACTGACGTTCTGTGCTGTAAGAGCTGCTTTGCTCCAAATCTTATAACTTTTCAATAGTACTTTGTTTCCTTCATGTCCTCAGAAGTTTCTTTCAACTCTGAAATCCAATTATTCTTTGCTATAAAGGAAAGCAGAAGTGCAGTGAATACTCATAGGGAAGTTCTTGGTTCTTGAGAGAGAGGCATTCTAGGTGAATTCTCACTAGAACAGAATTTTATGGCAGTGAAGAAATGGAAACTGAGGGGTTGCCCATCAATTAGAGAATGGCTGAACAAGTTTCAGTGTATGATTGTGATGGAATACTATAAGAAATGATGAGTGGGAACAGTTTATTTATTTATTTTTTTATTATAGCTTTTTATTTACAAGATATATGCATGGGTAATTTTTCAGCATTGACAATTGCAAAATCTTTTGTTCCAACTTTTCCCTTCCTTCCCCTCCCACCTTCCTCCCCCCTCCCCCCCATGGCAGATTGACCAATACATGTTAAATATGTTAAAGTATGTTAAATACAATATATGTGTACATATGAGTGGGAACAGTTTTAAAAAGACAAAACAAAAATCAAAATATGGCAAGACCTATATGAACGGATGCTAAATGAGTGAGAAGAACAGGAAGCTCATTGTGCACAGCTCCAGAAATGGCAATGGCATAAATGATCGGCCCTGAAGGACTTAGCTACTCTCATTACAATGATCTAAGACAATTCCAAAGAACTCATGATATCCCAGAGAGAGAACGTAGTGCAAATTGAAGTGTGTGTGTGTGTGTGTGTATGTGTGTGTGTGTGTGTGTGTGTCTGTCTCTCTCCCCCTGCCTTCCTCCTTCCTTTCCTGGAACTCCTTTCTCTCTTTCTTTGCCCCCCTCTTCCCTTTTCACTCTCCCCCTCTCCCTCTCATGTATAGTAACATCCCATCGATTTTCCTTCTAAATGAATAGGAGAGGGATTGGAGAGCTTCCTAAATAAATATTTACTTGGTATTTTAAAAACAGTATAAAAAGACCAAACCAAAGAAATGGCACTCTGTGAAGGCTTGTCCCATCTGGACTAGGTGGACTTGGGTTCGAGATCCAGGTTGCACAAACTTCACTCACCGTGCGACCTTTAGCCGGTCACAATCTCTCTGTACCTCATCCGTAATATGAAGTTAATATGACGGTCCCTCTTAGTGCTGATGGTCTGGATTGTTGCACTGGTCCTGTTCCTCGGGGGAGAGGTACAGCAGGGGGTTACGAGACTGGTGGGAGGATGGTCTTCCTGGAGATGACCAGAGACTGTCTCTTTAAAAGAAAATTCAACGCGTCCCGCCTCAGACTGCTTCCATTGGTTACTTCTGCTATTTACTTTCTCTTTTAAGCCGAGATCTCAGAGTGCTTCAGTTCTATTGGCTACTCTGTGATGGAGAGGCGGGGCTGGACGTTATACCCAGGGATGACAGATAAATTTTTAGTCCCAGCTGGTTGGCGAGTTTGGGTGTTTTTCCACCTCCACAATCCCCTCCCCCTTGCTCCCACCCTTCGCGGACTGCCTTTCGGCTGGTCCCGGAGCCAGATGACGGGAGTCCAGGAGGGGCCGAGCTTCCCCAGACGCGACCGCGACTTCCGCGTTTCGGTGTCCGGGAGGTGAGGCTCTTGGGCGACGGTCCTTGCCCTGCCGGTCAGGCTGTTCGTTTTCCCCTGCCCCTCCTCCTTCTCCTCTCCTCCGCGTCCTCTGTCCTCTGGGTCGGAAGCGGCGGAGGAGCCGGAGGAGCCCGAGGCTGCTGGGCCTTTGAGGGCCGTGGAGGGGGGCGGCTGATGGGCCGCCCGGGAGTCGGGCGCTGAGCGGCTGCAAATTCGAGGAGTTCAGGTAAGGAGGCCCCCGAGGGCCGGCGCCTCTCTCCCGGTCCTGCCCCTTCCCCAGTAGCCTTGGTCACAGCTGGATGGGGGGGCCGCCGCCTCCCATTTGGGGGCACAGGTGGAGCGGGAACCCGTGACCCTCTTCTGGTCATAGCTGGTCACGGGGCGTCGGTGCCCTCTCTGTCACAGCTGGAGAGCGAGACACCCCCGTCACATCTGGAAAGAGAATTCCCCCTCCTCACCACATCTGGAGACAGAGCCACAATCCCCCCTTGTTAACATCTGGAGAGAGCCACCCCCACATCTGGATAGACAGTCACCTTCTTGTCATTCCTGGAATCCTACCTGGAGATGGACAGGCAGACACCCCCTTCTCACATCTGGAGACAGAGCCATCCCCTCTTAAATTCCTGGCACAGCTGGACAGAGAAGCAAGGAGGGCTCCGAAGGACCTCGGTTCGAATCCCGCCTCTCCCCGCCCGTGCCCCTTGCTTAACTACCCAAGGGTAAAGTGAGGGAGTTGGACTAGATGTGCGCCAAAATCCTTTTCAGTTTCAGTGTAGTCCTGTGATCTTTGATCTTCCACTTCCTCTCCTTGGGTCACAGCTGCTGCGGAGTCAGAACCTAGTGTAGCTGAATAGACAGCAGTTCTCTTATTTCTCAATTTACCGAGCAGGAAACTGTCCCCTTCCCACCCACTTCCCATAGGGAAGGAAATCCGGGCAGCCCTGGCCCCATCTCTAAATCCCACATATCCATGAGCACCCTAGGCCTCCTGTGTTGGAGAACAAATCCGTAAAACCATCCGCTTTTCTGTACATCGCAGACAAAACTCAAGAGCAAGAGTTAGAAAAATTCCATCCTACCTGCATAAGACACCTGCCAGTTAATTTGCTGAGACACAGTTAACATTTTTATAAATGCCCAATATGCATTCTTTACAGAAATCAGGGAAGAGTTATGGAATTGAAAAGCAATTCATTGCTCATGGGTAGGCCATGTCGATATCATTAAACATGAACGTACCATCTAAATTTAAAAATGGATTCCTATACCAACCAGTAGCCCAAAAGGACTACTTTGTAGGACTAGATGAAATAATTAACTTGGTAAAACAAAAGCCCAAGAACCTCAAGGAAGATCATGAAAAAGATGCAAGAGGCAGGTGACCTAGCATTTTTACTGCATCTCAAATTGTACTATTAAACCATAGCCATTAAAACAGTTTGGTCCTGGTTTTTAAAAAAATGGAAAAGTACATACGTGGAACAAGAAGTACCTAAAAGTAATTGAGCAAAGTAGCCTAGTGTTTTTTGTTTTTAAGTAAATACTTGCCCCAAGCTGCTAGAGAAAGATCTGTACTTTACTAGAGCTGCTAGTAAATGTGGAGAGCAGCCTGACAAAAGAGAGGATTAGATCTTATTATACTGCATGTGATTTAAACATGATATGTGTGTACATACTCACAGACATATCAATATATAATCAAATATTTGTGTGTATGTATGTACATGTGTATTCACTGTGTACATACACATATTTGCCATAATCTCCAAATGACCATATGACCTAAATAGAAAAGGTCCCATTATCAAAAAAATTAGAGGACAACAGAAGAAACCTTACAAAGCTATGACAAAAATAGAACAAATGAAGGATAAAAGAAATAATAAAATAGTCAAATAACATATAAACTTTTAAAAAATGATTTTTTCATGAATGAAGTAGAATCAGAAGTTTTCTTTAAACTATTTTATAGAAGTCTGATATTCAAATAAGGAGAATTAACTCTAATATATGATTACCATGTGACTCTAATAAGTGAATAAAGGATATAAAGAGTATTGAAAAGAAGGGCTGTAACCTATTAATAACCACATGGAAAATTGCTCAGAATCACTGCTGGAATAAATTAAAACAATTCTGAGGCTTCACCTAATTCCTGTTGGATTAGCAAAGATGATAATCCACGTTGGAGGGCCAGAAGAAGACTGGACTCTGAATATCCCATTAATGGAGCCGTGGATTGATCCGATCTTTCTGTAAAAGTAAATTTGGAATTACATGAAAAAGTTACTAAACTGTTCATCCCCTTTGACCCAACAATTGCTCCACTGGGCAGTCCCCTGAGGAAGTCAAAGACAAAAGGTCTTATGTTTGCCAAAAATATTCCAAGTGGCTTTTTTGTGGCTATAAAAGCTGGAGACAAAAGTGACTGCCCATTGATTAGAGAATACTTTTTACAAATTGTGGTAGATGAAGGTAATGGAAGTCTGAGATTTTTCCATTCCTTTTCCTCCTTAAATACTATTTATTTTGATCCCTCAGAGTCCTCTCTGGCCACTTCATCCAATTTGGCTGCCTTTCCTAGCTCTTTGGATTTTTTAAGTGCTGTTGCTGACTTTGGCAAGCAGTGTTTAGCCATGGACCACATCTTGATCATGTCACAGTTAATTAAAAGATGGACAGAATTTAAGATCCCACAAGATGCATTGGCTTATTATTTATCAATTATGAAAGACATTTAATTTGGTAGAACAAAACACAGATTCTTACATTACAATGTGTCTGTCTCCTCACCATGTCAGCATCCAAAGATTCCTTGGAAAACACCACAGCAGAAATAACTCTGTTTGAGACAGCCAGGTGGTACAATGGCTAATATGGTTTCAGGTACTTAATAGCTTTGTGATCCTAGGCAAGTCACTTAATCTCTGCCTCAGTTTCATCTGTAGAAGTGGAGATAATAATAACAACATTTAACCTTCTGGATTTGTTGTGAGAATCTAATAAAATAATATTCTTAAAATGCTTAGCATATTGCTTGGCTTTTTTTGTCCTTTCTTTCCTTCCTGGTCAATGATTCTCTGATCACAAACGTTAGGTGAAACATAAAATAGGAAGCTGTATGCTTGCCAAAGGCATATGCTGGAGAGAGAGGCACAGGTCAAAGAGGAAATTCAGAGGAAAGTGAATCCTCTGGATCCTTCTGTTTGCTGATGATATTTTGCTTATTGCATCAAGCCCTAGAACGTCACAGAGACTCTGCAAAAGATCTGCAATTAAAAGATTTTAATCCTAACCATCCACATAGGAAAGATATATGAAGAATTTTTTTTTTTGCTCAGATTTCAGTATGTCCAAATGAAGAGCTTGACCATCACTATGAATGTTTAGGACAAAAATATCAAAGATACTGAGTTGGGCTCCCAACTTAGCTGAAAGCAGAAGAGATTGGGCTGGATTGCTCTCAGAAAATTGCAAAGCTCTTTTTTCTGACCCCATACCTCATGGAAGTGAAGACATGGAGATGTTTAGAGAATGAAAATTAAGTCTGTCCCCAAGGATGGAAAAGCTTGTGATGGGCCTGAGCAGGATGCGATGTGGAACTGACAGAATCCTGAAGAACTAGAGCAAAAGCTGTCTTTGGGTCATTGATCAGCAAGAAGGAGGAATGAGAAGTGGATAACCAGAGCACTCTACCAGAGACCCTGAAAAACCAGGAGAAATCCAGGAAGATCACAAGCACATGAGATGCCTCTTCCCTGTCCATTCCCCAACTCAGTGAGCTTCAGGATGTCTGTGGCCTTGAAGGTCTGGGGGATTGTGAATTGTATCATGGGAAGCGCTCCTGAACTGGTGAGACCCCAGAGTATTACTGTTTCTAGAACCCTCAGATACTTTTTTCCAACAAAGTATTCATGATATTCAGGCATGAGTCTGCCCTCTCTCCTTCTTTTCTAATATATTTTTCACTGTTCCCAGTTCTTTTCTTTTATGGATTTAAGTCACAGAGTATCCAAGATGATGGTTTAATTTGTAGGATTTCTGTGCTTCTCCACCCCTTAGAAATGGTGGTCTAAATGCTGAGCTATTTTTAGTTCCTAGTTACCTTTTTGCAAATACTAAACATGTGAGCAATACGAGATGTCTGGAGGTTGTGTGACATGGCATTTCCTGATGCTTTTGAAATGAGTCCTGACAACTTGGCCTTTCTAAGGCGATCTTGGGAGCCATCCCGCCACTCAGCTGCAGCTCCCTTCTGTTCTCTGCTTCTGGAGTTTTTCTTTATTACAAATTTAATAATCTTCCACAAAAGAGATGATTGATTGTGTGTGAATCTACAAGCTTATGTACAACTTTCTTCAAGCACATATTACATCTAACAAGGTAGTCACAAAATAGTTCTGTATCCCCTTCTGACTCATTCTCCTTCCCCCTTCCAAATCAACACCTATTGGCCACTCTTGCTTTTCTCCACTGGTTTCATTTATGGTGAGAATGTCAGTGGTGAAGGTGCTTTTCTTCTAATAGTGTGTCCCCTCCTTGGTACCTAGGTACCTCCTGTGTTAGGGTGGTCTTTGTGGATGGCTGCACTATTGGGGAACTCTTAGCACCCTCGGTCCCCGTCTCCATCACTGTCACGGTCCTGCTGGAGCGAGCAGGTCTCCAACAGCACTGAGTCTCTGGGTGGTAGTATCTTGAGTTGTGGTTGCCATGGCCAAGGGGTTGCCTCCTGGGGCCTTCTTTCCCTTGGCTGTCACTGGGTCCAGGGCCTTTTCCAGAGACAGGTAGCTTGCCCTTGGCTGCCTTGGAGGAGCCAGGGTTACATACTTCTGTGATGATTTAGAGTAGGACTTGGTGAAGGGCAAAAACCTAAAGATGCTGATTTTCACAATGTGGCCAGCGATCTTCTTGGTATGGAGAGGATGCTTCCTGCCCTTCTGACCCTCAGCTTAGAGTTGAAGTTTACCAATGTGAGAAAGAAAGAGATGTCAGCCGAGGCAAAACAGAGGGGTTCCTGGGGTGCTGAGCCAGAGGAGGCCTTGATTTGGTTTGGTCTGTTGTTTTGGGAAAAGTAGATGGTCTGTTCATTTGTCCTTTAGGAAGCAAACCTAGAACCAACTGGTTTCATTCGCAGGAGGTTCGGGTAGGAGCCAGTGGCCCATCTCCAGCTGGGGCAGCAGCTTGGAAGGGCATCGAAGCACACAGAGGGGCCCAGTTAGAAGAGTCACGTTTGAGGCTGCCCTTCTGGGATATTTCCCTCCTTTGGGTCTTTGCTTCCTCATCTCTAAAGTCAGGGTTTTGGGCTGGAGCAGGTGTTCCTAATCTTGCTCTGTTACTCACCCCGTGGTCAGCAGTCCGATGAAATCTCTGGACCTCTTCTTAGCATCAGGCTTTTAAGTAAAAGACAGCGGACTAACCACAAAGAAACATTTTATTTTGAAATGCTGTTTGTTGTCTAGATGTTTTTAAAAAGACAGAAACAAGGTCACAAACCCCAGGGGGAGAACTCCTGGCTTGTACATGTTCTCTTTGGGGCACCTGATATTGCTGGATGTCTCTAAGGATAACAAAAGGGCCTATAGACTGGGCCCGGGCCAAGATGGCAGCACATTGCGTGCGCCTCAGGACTCTCCGGGCACGGCGTCTCTGTGCCGTGAGGAGCTGCTGGAGGCCTCCTGCTGCCCGCTGGGTGGTGTGGAGGTCGGCTAAGGGGCAGGCTGACCTTGAGAAGCAGGTGGGTTGCTTTTTGTCAACCTGGCTTTGTGGCTGTTAGGCGAGTGATGGGAGACTGTCTGTCCTGAAAGCTGCTCTGGGAGCCTGGGCCATCTGATGGGCTCAGAGAGCCAGGCTTTATAGGGCGAGATGGCCGTTGCAGTGGGGAGGAGGATCCTGTCTGTGGCAGCTGCACGGGGGTGGCGGGGGGGGCACCCTTCACTTCTGGCTCAGGTGACCGAGAGGCCCTGACTGCCCCAGCAGGCCAGCCCCAGGCTAGCCTTCCATCTGCCACCTCTAAAGGCCTTGGCAATGAGAACACCGTCCACCCCCTGCTCGTGTTCCCCGGCCCTCGCCCAGGAGGTATCCAGTTCACAGGTTTGTTTCACACAGAAGCGCAGTAAATAGGTCACATTTCTGTCCCTCTCCTGAACGTCAGACTGCCCTCTTCTTTTCTCTCTCCTTTCCAGAGATTGCTCTTCAGTGTTGGGGGGAAGTGGGTTTCAGAGGAAGGAGGAGACATCCCATTATACCCAAGGAGCCTGTCATTGCAGGGGCCGAGGAGCAGGGATGAGGGATGTGGGCGCTGGCCTCCATGATGCCCTGCCGGCTTGGTGCCCTGGAGCCCGAAGGGATGTCTCGAGTGTGCTCCTGGAAGTCACCAGGCCGGTAGAGCAAGTAACCAAGCCTTAGCCACCCAAGCCTTATTTGTTCTTAGATTCCTGGGCCACTTCCTGCTCCTCTGGTCCAGGTAGTACTTCTGTGTCAGGATCCCTGCCGGGAGGCCGAGAACAGGCTTTCCAGCAGCGGCTTCTCTCCTCTTCCCAAGGGTTTGGGGGGAGAGTGAGCAATGGAAGGTCAGAGGGCCGGCCAGGGGTTAGCTGGGCTGAGGGCTCCCTTCAGGTCCCTTTGCTCCTTTCCCTCCCTGGTTGGAAGGCTTCCTCCTTCTTGTTATTTTCCCTTGGAGACCCGAGGCAGGGAGGCTATAATAAAGAAGAACCACCACTAGGTGAGGTGGGAGTCCCCAGACCCTGAGGAGGAAACTGAGGCAGAGAGAGCTCATGGTCCCCGGCCACTCCTCTCCCACTGCAGTCGTCATCATTTCTGTAGTACATGAAATCCTGCCAAGGGCTTACCCGCACATAGCCTCTCCTTGTGCCCTCCGAGGTGGGCGCACTCACTGCCCCCATTATAGGAAGCCGAGTAGGAGAAGTGACAACCTGGCTAATGAGTACCTGAGGCTGCTCTGGAAGTCTGCCCCTGCCACGGGCATCCTATGGGCTGGGCTGAAGGAGATGGAAAAGGGAGTCTGGGGGCAGGGGCTGAGGAAAGATGGCACTGGAGGCCCTAATTAGGTGGGCGTGGTGACTCTGAGGTACACCCTGCGCCAGTTTGTTTCTGAGCTTTTATGGGCTTGGTTATGAATACCTGGGTAGCTGCTCACCGTGGTGTTTCCCTGCCACACTGGAGAAGGGAAACTGAGGCCAGGGAAGCCACTCAGCAGGCCAGTGGAAAGCCAGGGCAAGAGTTGTCACTTTGTTCTTGCCCATTAGTGATCTACCTCTGACTTCTGGACAAGATGGAACTTCCTCCTTCCCTGAAATGGGCTCTGTTCTGTTCAAGCGTCCCCTCCCCATGCCCCCATTGCTTCATATTTGCCACGTAGAAATTCTGTGTTTGCTCCCACAGGTACCTCGCATCTCCCCTCCGCTTGGGATGTCAACTCATTGAAGTCTGGGCTTGTTTGGTTTTTGTGTGTACCACACAGTAGGTGCTTAATAAATGCTTGCATTTATTTTTATTTATTTATTTGTTTGAACAAATCCTGCCCCTGCTGGGCACTATCAAAGTGAGCTAGGCAAGTCACAACTTTCTCAGCCTCAGGTGGTCATCTGCAAAGCGAGGGCCTAAACCAGGGAGAAGAAGGGCATCCAAGGTCCCTTCTTCCTCCGAAAGCACAATTGGAGCACACTGGCCCCTGGCGCTCAGCAGGGGAAGATTGAAGAAGTTTCCTCTGACCTTCTGAGCCTCCGTCCCAGGGTGGAAGTGGGATTTCCAGTCATCAGCCTTTTTCCAAGGGTGCCAAAGATGGAGCCCGGCACCTGGAGCTTGGGGCCAGGGATAAGAACCTTCCCCCGCTCCTTGCTGCCTCTTCTAGTTCCTGCTGTGCTTCCACCCACAGCCAGGCCTCTTAAACAGGCCCACAGGTATTAAGTGCTTGGCCAAGGTCACTCAAATAGTAGAGAATCACTCAAAAAGTCTCAGGATTCCTCCTTAGATGGATGTTTTCTCCCTGGAGAATGATACTTAAGTACTGAAGCATCTGCCGATATTCTATTTACTGATGTCAGTTGCAACACCTCTGCATTTCAGCCGGCAGTGCTCACCTGTTGGGATGGCCGGAAAATTGATTATCTGGTCCCTCCCTCTCTGTTTAGCTGTCCTAATTATAATAGCTATCATTTATAGAGAACTTTGCAAAGCACATTACAAATAGGTCATTTGATTCTCACAAAGACCTTGGGAGATAAGTGCTATAATTACATCTGTTTTTACAGATGGGGAAATTGAGACAAGTAGCAGTAGTGACTTGCTTAGGGCCACACAGCTTGTAAGTGTCTGAGATTGGATTGGAATTCAGGCTTTCCTGATTGCAGGTCCCGTGCTCTACCCACCATTCCCCCTGGTGGTCCTCATGATCCAAAGACAAAACACACTATCTCTGTTCTGGGGCCATACTTTCTAGCTTTTCCTCCATTGGCATCCAGAGCCCGCTGCTGCTTCCATGTAGTGATGAAAGATATAAAGGGTGGGCTTTAGTGACAAGAAGAGCTCCCCTTTCCATAGAGCTTAAAAGTTTCCCAAACCCTGATGCAAAGATTCTTTTTTTTTTTTTTTTAACATTTTATTTTATTTTATAATAACTTTATATTGACAGAATTCATGCCAGGGTAATTTTTTTACAGCATTATCCCTTGCACTCACTTCTGTTCCGATTTTTCCCCTCCCTCCCTCCACCCTCTCCCCAGATGACAAGCAGTCCTATATATGTTAGATATGTTGCAGTATATCCTAGATGCAATATATGTGTGCAGAACCGAACAGTTTTCTTGTTGCACAGGGAGAAATAGATTCAGAAGGTAAAAATAACCCAGGAAGAAAAACAAAAATGCAAGCAGTTTATATTCATTTCCCAGTGTTCTTTCTTTGGGTGTAGCTGCTTCTGTCCATCATTTATCAATTGAAACTGAGTCTTTGTCATAGAAATCCACTTCCATCAAAATATGTCCTCATACAATATCGTTGTCGAAGTGTATAATGATCTCCTGGTTCTGCTCATTTCCCTTAGCATCAGTTCATGTAAGTCTCTCCAAGCCTCTCTGTATTCATCCTGCAGGTCATTCCTTACAGAACAATAATATTCCATAACATTCATATACCACAATTTACCCAACCATTCTCCAATTGATGGGCATCCATTCAATTTCCAGCTTCTAGCCACTACAAACAGGGCTGCCACAAACATTTTGGCACATACAGGTCCCTTTCCCTTCTTTAGTATCTCTTTGGGATATAAGCCCAGTAGTAACACTGCGGGATCAAAGGGTATGCACAAATTGATAACTTTTTGGGCATAATTCCAGATTGCTCTCCAGAATGGTTGGATTCGTTCACAACTCCACCAACAATGCGATGCAAAGATTCTTATCCCTGTTTCACAGGTGACACCGAAGGGACATGGGAGGGACAGCGAACCGGCCAAGACACAGTAGTTGCCGGTCAGGATCACCCGGCTCACTTCAGTGCACATTTCCTTGTTTTTTTTTTTTTTTAAATTTTATTTTATTTAATAATAACTTTGTATTGACAGAATCCATGCCAGGATAATTTTTTTACAACATTATCCCTTGCACTCGCTTATGTTTCGTTTTTTCCCCTCCCTCCCTCCACCCCCCCCCCCCCAAGATGGCAAGCAGTCCTACATATGTTAAATATGTAGTGCACATTTCCTTGTGCCAATGGAGAGAAACACCAGCCAGCTCACTGGCTTTTAAAATTAAGGCCCAGAATCTCAGTCTTTATTAGGTACACAAATAAAGACTCTGGCACAGTTCCCTTTTTAATAAGAGCCCCGAGAGAAAAATCT
This sequence comes from Antechinus flavipes, assembly GCF_016432865.1. Classification (NCBI taxonomy): domain Eukaryota; kingdom Metazoa; phylum Chordata; class Mammalia; order Dasyuromorphia; family Dasyuridae; genus Antechinus; species Antechinus flavipes. The sequence goes on along the minus strand of NC_067398.1, from coordinate 57,228,062 downwards.
TACATATGGACAGGGGTCTAGGAATTTAGCACAAACCTGCTCACTATTTTACTCACAGTGTAAGGTGAAATACGGACTCTTCCCCTGGGCCTTTCTAGGCCTCCGCTCTGACTTCAACTTCCTCTACTTACATTACTTCCCTTTACAGCTTTGTCCTTGTCTCTCTGAGCTCCATCTCCCACCTGCCTACCCTGGATGTGCTCCTTCCCTCCAAACAGTCTTTAACTTCCTTCTAGGCCTTTCCTGGTAGAGTTGAAGCCTTTAGGATTAGAGTCTCACCTTTAATTGGTATCAATTTCTCTGTTTGCCAGTTGGATTGCCTTCCCCACCTCCCCTCCCCAAACCCTATAAATTAAGTTTCTGAAGGAAAACAAGAACTGTTTTCCATTTTGTCTTTTATTCTTTGCATCTTACATCTAATTGGTTCTTTTTTTTTTTTTTTTTTGAGGAGGTAGGAATTCTTTTATTTTTTTCTTTCTTTTTTTTTATGTTAAAGTATAAATTAAATACAATGTAAGTGTACATGTCCATACTGTTATTTTGCTGTACAAAAAGAATCAGACTTTGAAATAGTGTACAATTAGCCTGTGAAGGAAATCAAAAATGCAGGCAGACAAAAATAAAGGGATTGGGCATTCTATGTAGTGGTTCATAGTCATCTCCCAGAGTTCTTTCCCTGGGCATAGCTGGTTCAGTTCATTACTGCTCTATTGGAACTGATTTGGTTCATCTCATTGCTGAGGATGGCCAGGTTCCTCAGAATTGATCACTGTATAGTCTTGTTGTTACCATGTATAATGATCTCCTGGCCCTGCTCGTTTCACTCAGCATCAGTTCATGTAAGTCTCTCCAGGCCTCTCTGTATTCATCCTGCTGGTCATTTCTTACAGAACAATAATATTCCGTAATATTCATATACCACAATTTATTCAGCCATTCTCCACTAATTGGTTCTTAATGAGTGTATTAGGTGAGAGTTGGGGTTATAAAAGGGAGCATGCTGGCAGAGAGCTCAGGAATCATTCTGGCCTTTCTTTGTCCATTTTCCTGATGAGACACTGAGGCTCAGAGGTTAAAGGGCTTGTTCCAGATTGATCCCCATCTGACTTGTGCTGGTTCTCAGACTAAATTTTATGTTTGGTTTCCTGGCTCACATAGCACTTCCTAGAGGAGTGTCTGAAGGTACTCCATTCCTACAGATGGTAGAATTCACGTAAGGAACTTTTCCAGTTTCCTCTGAGTGATGGAAGGGGATTCTTGGTGTGCTCGGTAGCCTGCCCAGGGCTTCAGGAGATCTGGATTCTAGGCCTGACTGGTACAATTTTGTTATTTGGCCTTAGGCCAGTTGTGTCATTTCTGTGGGTCTCAGTTTCTCCATCTGTAAAGTAAAGGGTTTGGACAAGATCAGAGGTATTGAAACTGTTAGATACATAGAAAGCCACAAATTCACATTATCTGAGTTGTTTATATTTTTATTTAATAATGAAACATTCCCCAGTTGCATTTTAATCTGATTGGGTCAAGAGTTTTGCAGTCTGCGGGTTTGGAATAGATGATTCCTCTTGGGGCCATAGTTTTCTGTGGCTCCAGGAGGCCTCATTTCCCCCCCATTGATTGCATTCTGACCTTTCTTTCTCTTGTCTCAGCTCTCTCTCTCCTTTTAGAGAATGTTTTCCCTATAAAATGCTTTGATTTTAATTGGAGGGCTTTTTCTGTCCTTCCTTCACCTTAACTTGAATTCTCAGTACACATTGCCCTCGGAGCCAGTGGGCTAGTTTTCAGTCATGTGCATCTGCCAGTGAGTAATAAGGATTTTAAACATTTGGCTTGTCCATTTTTTTCCTCCTGAATGTTTGGATTAGGCCATATCCTTGTTCCTTGAAAGGTATGACTGGGATGAATTTATTTGGTTTCCCTTGCTAACCTGAGGAGCTGAAAACCAGGTCTTCATTCTGGACATATCAGGCCCCACTTCTGGCCTCCAGGCCCTACAGGTGACAAATGGTACGGCTGCATTTCTCCATGTCTGGGTAGGAAAGGAGCACCCAGTGGTTGTTTAATTTGAGAAACCTTGGGATGGGTAGTGAATGTAGGCCCAGATTGGGGGCAGGCCGCCTACTTCCCTGCACCTGTACCGCACTAGGACGAGCTAAGTTACCGGGGTTTCTGCCGGGATACAGGACAGCCTGGCTCTCCCACTGGCCTGCCCCCCTTGGCCCTGCTTCTGGTCTTCTGTCCTTCCCAGGCTGCTTCCTCAAAGCCATTCTCCAGAAGATGGGTGGCCATTGCTATCCTAGACCTTGCTGGGCTTGTGATCACTGGCAGGTAAGGCCTCCTTCTCTGGCCTGCAGCCCATTTTACTGCCTTGTTTGACATTATCTTATACCATTAAGGTCTCATCCTTCCTCTCTGTCTGCCTCCTCTTGATGGTAGTGTTAACTAGCAGTGATAGAACACATTAAGTTTTGCAAAGCACTTCACAAACATCTCATTTTATCCTCCCAACAAAGTGAGAGGTGGGTGTTCTTATTATACCTGTTTGACAAAAGAGGAAACTGAAAAAAGTGAAGTGACTTGCCCAGGGTCACACAGCTAGCAAATGCCTGTGGCCAGACTGTGCTCAGATTTTCCCAACTGGCTCAGTGCTGTAGCCATTGAGATGCCTCTTCTCCTCAGCTCCCCATCTGGGTGCTTTGTCTTTTGCTTTCTCTCTGCATCCTCTCCCGGTGATTTCCATCCCCTCTGTACAGATGGAAGCCGGTTGTCCAGTTCCAGTCTGACCTTTCTCCTAGCTCCCCGACCTATTAGATTGCCTATGGGAGCGCTCTGGTGGGAGACGGCACCCAGCGGGAGTTTGTTATCCCTAATCCCAACAAATAGTTTCTTTGATTGCCTCATTGGTAACAGATTTGTGGGGAATTACAGGGAGAATGTGGCCCCTTCCCAGCAATCCTCATCACTTGCCGCAGTGTCAAAGAGCTGGACTTCACTGTCAGGAGATCAGAATTTGGGATCTAGAGCCAAGACTCTGCCACTTACTTGCTGTGTGACTTTGGGGGAGGCTCTTACCTTCTCTGGGCTTCAGTTTTCCTCATTTATAAAATTAAGATGTTGGATTGCTTGCTGTCCAAGGTGGAATACAGCTTTGAAATCCGTGATTCCATGATTTTAAAAAATCCTCTCCATTTTCAAACCCGATGGGTTCTTATGAATCAGTAGCTCTCAGACTTGCTCTTTCTTTTGAAGTGAGGGAACAAGAAAAATAGACTAAGGATCCAGAAGCTCTTTCATACATCAAAATTTGGCCTTAATTTTGGGTGTTTTTTTCCCCCGTTTAAAATTTTGTTACAGTTGTACAAATAATTGACAGAATACACAAATTAGACATGACTTTTCACCAAGCTTCAGTTTCTATTTAAATTGTTAAAATGTTGAAATTTACAAGCATAATAATCAGTAATTATGTAAATTTTAAAAATTGCTTCCCAGTAGAAAACAATCTCACGTGGGCAGTAACATTTCTAGTTTTGGGCAAACCCCGTCTGCTCACAGTCTCTGTCCAAGACAAAACATTTCCCATCTCCAGGCTTTTGCACCAATAGCTTGCCGAGTCCACCTGGTAGAATCCCAAATTTCTGTCCAAGAACAGGTCAGGTGCTACTTCCTACAAAGAGGCCTTTTCCTGAGCTCCCCATTGTTATCATTTCCTTGAAATAATTTTGTATTTGCATTCGTGCGTTGTCTGTTTTATTCCCTTCCTTCCTCACTGTAGAATGTCAGCTCCCTGAGAACAGGAATGACTCCTTCCTGTCTCTTTACCTTTGTTTTTTCCTTTCAGGTCTCTTCATAATCGGATAGCATCCTTCTCATACTCTTTTGTAGCCCTGCTCCACATTTCCCCTCTCTCCAATTAGGAGCCTGTGATTTAGGAGTGTAAGGGACTTTTGAGGCTAGTCCAACAGCTTCATTTTACAAAGAAGGAAACTAGGAGCCACCCAGGAAAATTGACTGCCCAAAGCCTCCTAGGGGGCAGAGTTGGTTTGGATTTGAACCCAGGCCTTGTGCCCTCAAATCCAGGGCTCTTTCTGCCATCCTGCACTGTCTCCTCAGTATCCTGCCTTCTCCACCTTTCCAAGACCCATCTCCTCCCTGAGATGAAAAGTACTCACTGTTCCCTCTGGGGATCCTACAGAAAGAGCTGCCTTTGAGGGGACCCACGTCAGTTGAAGCTCATCTTCCCTGTTTCTGCTGTTAATCTCTTCTCCTCTCGTTCTGTCCTCAGGGTTACAGCAAAGGCAAGATGGCGGACTGGGACACTAGCAACACCACGCTAGCCCCCTCCCCTCTGCCCAACATCACCAGCCCGCACCGGTGTTTGCTTCTGCTCTATGAGGATATCGGCAGCTCTCGGTGAGTGGCAGGGGGCACAGCTGGGGGGTCTGTGCCGCTGGAGGGCCAGGGACATCCCAAGTAGCACCTCCCTGGGTCGTGTGGGGCCACAAGGTCCAGGGTGTCATGGTGATGGGAGGAAGGGGCTGGGCTGGGCTGGACTGGGCCTCCCTAACTGAGTCTTGGCCTGTGGCTCAGGGTGCGGTACTGGGACCTCGTGCTGCTAATCCCCAATGTGCTGTTCTTCACTTTCCTGCTCTGGAAGCTGCCATCAGCTCGGGCCAAGATACGTATCACCTCCAGCCCCATCTTTACCACTTTCTATATCCTGGTGAGTCCTGGGTTGTTCCTCCCCCCGCCTCCAACACTGCCGGCCCCTCATTCTACAGTTGAGGACATTGAGAACCAGAGGGCTCCAATTTCACTTGCCAGTCTCAGGGAATTTCCTTTGTTCAGACCCCTCTCTGGGAACAAAGGAGATAATGTTTGTATAAGCAGTGCTTGATACTTAGTAGGCACTTAATAAATGCTTATTTCTTTCCCACTGTCCCTCTACTGCTGCTTGTATCATACCTATGGGCTTCTGGAGACTGGTAGAGCAGGTAATCCTTAGGGACCCCACTAAACCTAGGAAGTGAGAGGCCTCCAAACTGGGGATCCCTTCCTCTGGGACCCCGCCTCCTCATCTACACAGGCCTGCAGGTTGCTCCCACCAAACACTAGTTTGGACAGCCCTAATTCTTTATCCCTTCTCGTCTTGCCATTATATTTTTTTTTTTTTTTTTTTTAGGGTTTAATGTCTATTTTGAGGGTTGAATTGAATCTTTTTTTTTTTTCTGTGCCTGTTCTTTTTTTTTTTTTTTTTTAATTTTTATTTAATAATTACTTTATATTGACAGAATCCATGCCAGGGTAATTTTTTTTACAACATTATCCCTTGCACTCTCTTCTGTTCCGATTTTTCCCCTCCCTCCCTCCACCCCCTCCCCCAGATGGCAAGCAGTCCTTTATATGTTGGATATGTTGCAGTATATCCTAGATACAATATATGTGTGCAGAACCGAACAGTTCTCTTGTTGCACAGGGAGAATTGGATTCAGAAGGTAAAAATAACCCGGGAAGAAAAACAAAAATGCAGATAGTTCACATTCGTTTCCCAGGGTTCTTTCTTTGGGTGTAGCTGCTTCTGTCCGTCATTTATCAATTGAAACTCAGGTCTCTTTGTCAAAGAAATCCCCTTCCATCAAAATATGTCCTCATACAATATCGTTGTCGAAGTGTATAATGATCTCCTGGTTCTGCTCATTTCACTCAGCATCAGTTCATGTAAGTCTCGCCAGTCCTCTCTGTATTCATCCTGCTGGTCATTTCTTACAGAACAATAATATTCCATAACATTCATATACCACAATTTACTCAGCCATTCTCCAATTGATGGGCATCCATTCATTTTCCAGTTTCTAGCCACTACAAACAGGGCTGCCACAAACATTTTGGCACATACAGGTCCCTTTCCTTTCTTTAGTATCTCTTTGGGATATAAGCCCAATAGAAACACTGCTGGATCAAAGGGTATGCACAGTTTGATAACTTTTTGGGCATAATTCCAGATCGCTCTCCAGAATGGTTGGATTTGTTCACAACTCCACCAACAATGCATCAGTGTCCCAGTTTTCCCACATCCCCTCCAACATTCATCATTATTTTTTCCTGTCATCTTAGTCAATCTGACAGGTGTGTAGTGGTATCTCAGAGTTGTCTTAATTTGCATTTCTCTGATCAATAATGATTTGGAACACTCTTTCATGTGAGTGGTAATAGTTTCAATTTCATCCTCTAAAAATTGTCTGTTCATATCCTTTGACCATTTATCAATTGGAGAATGCCTGCCATTGTATTTTAAAAGCAAGTTTGGCTTTTGGTAGGGGCCAAGGCTGTATAGTCTGAGACTTAACTGCTGCAATGGCATTCTTTTGGGGGAATCAATGCCAAGAGGAGCTGAAGGAGACTGAAGGCCTGGTTTTATTCGCGTCTTTTGGTGGCAGCTAGGTGGCCGAGGGGATAGAATGTTGGACTGGAGTCAAGAAGCCCTGAGTTTAAATCTAGCCTCAGATATTAACTCTGTGATCCTGGGCAAGTTATTTAAATTTCTCCCTGCCTCAGTTTCCTCAACTGTAAAACAGGCATCACAATAGCACCAGAGTTGTTGTGAAGATCAAATGAGATCATATTTGTTAAGCGGCACAGCACAGTGTCTGGCACGTAGTAAGTGCTTAAGAAATGGTTGTTTCCTGTGCAGTCTGAGGCTGGGAGCAAGGATTGGAGGCATCTGCTCAGCTGGCTTTCACATCCACCTCCAGACCCCAGAGAAGATACTGAATTTGGTGTCAGAAGTGCTAAGTGTGAGTTCTGTCCTCATCCCTTCCTCACTATAGGGCCTTGTTGGATGGATTTCAACTGAAGAAACATTAAATGTGTACTATGTGCCAGGCACTGTGCTGAATGTTGGCCCTAAATTTTATTCTCAGTAAGCTCAGGTTGTGATAATACTTGCACTGCCTACATCCTTGGGTGAGAGTTTTATGAATTGTGACATTAAATCACAAGTCCTGTTAAAAAAATTATTTAAAACTTTTTTTAACATCTTTTATTTTGACATTTACTTTCACTTTTTATTATATTCTTCTTTATTCTTCTACCCAGAGAACTATTCCTTATAACAAAGCGTAAAAAAGAAGGAAGGGGAAAAAGACAATTAAGCAAAACTAACCAAGTTCTCAACTGAACCACAAAGCACATCCAGTGTTTCACACCCATGGGTCCCCAACTCAGCAAACAAGGGAAGAAGGTGCATTTTCTCATCCCTTTTTTGGATCCATGCTTGGCATTTATAATTACCCTCAGTTTTAATTGGAAAGGGAGCAGTATTTTACTTTGTCATGTATATTCTGGTTCTGCTTACTTTACTCTGTATCAATTAATATATTTCCCTATGCTTTTCCTATCTTTTCTTAGGATTGACACATAGCAGGCACTTGACAAATTCTCTATATGTTTTTACCTATCTCTCTGTCTTTCTCTTTCTTTTGGTGCAGTATCATTTCATTGCATTCATATATCATAATTTTATAGAATCATTGTTATGTGAGACAGTGAGGAACTATGGCTAAGCATTTGCAAATTAGCCCTTGAAGCAATTTCTAGCCTGTCCCTTCTTAGCCCTTGGCACCCATCACTCCTCCTTCTAGAACCTTTTTATCCCAGACATCCTCTTCCCCAAGGATTTCCACTTTCTAATTCAATTGGACAGGAATTGGATTATCCTGAGATTAGTCCACTCTCACTAACCTACTGGAGCATGTGGGTAAGCCTACTTAGAATAAGATTATAGGTTATGGATAGAGAGATTCATAGAGTTGTTACAGATGAAGAAACTGAGGTTCAGAGAAGTTAAATGATTCCCAGATTTACATATAGCCAGTAGGTGTTTGATGAATGATTTGAATACAAGGCTTCCAGATTCTGTTTGTTACATTAGACTGCCTCACTGAGCACAGCATGGCTTTGCTGGGTCTGGAGAGCTTTGTGGAGTTTAAAAGTCAGTCTAACCAGCCTTGTGGACAAATCCCAATTGTTTGCAGCCCTTGCTTGGTGCAAGGAGCACAGGCTTTGCAGCACGTGCTGTCTCTTGTAGTAATTTCCGTTTCTCCAGTACATTATGGCTTCCAACGCTCCTTCCTCACAAGAACCTGAAGAGGATGAGACGAGGAAGAGTAGTATTCCCATTTTCCAGCTAAGAAAACCCAGGTTCAGAGAGGTAACATAGCTTGCTCCTTGTCGTCATAAGGGATGCCATGCTTCCCCATAAGCTTCTCCAGGATCAGCACTGTGTGCTTTATCTTCCTGTCTCTGGTGCAGTACATTGTACACTTTCTTGAGTTATCTTGAACTTCACAGCAAATTCAATGAGGTAAAACAGGACAGAGGAGACAGATCTGGAGAGAGAGTCATGTAGTAAGTGAGTAGTACAGATGGGACTAGATGGGACTGGAAGCCCATTCTCCCTGGTGTCTGGCCCAGTGCTCGTTCCACTTCACTGCACTGTCCTACAAAATGGGTGTGTGTATGGTGGTGTGTGTGTGTGTGGTGTGTGTGTGTGCGCGCGTGTGTGTGTGAGCTGTGTGTGTGCGCGCGTGTGTGTGCGTGTGTGTGTGTGTGCGTATGTGTGCGTGCTGTGTGTGTGCGCGTGTGTGTGTGAGCTGTGTGTGTGCGCGTGCGCGTGTGTGCGTGTGTGTGTGAGCTGTGTGTGCGCATGTGTGTATGTGTGCGTATGTGTGTGCGCTGTGTGTGTGCGCGTGCGCGTGTGTGTGCGTATGTGTGTGTGCGTGTGTGTGTGCGTGTGTGTGTGCGCGTGTGTGTGCGCGCGTGTGTGTGCGCGTGTGTGCGTGTGTGTGTGTGTGTGTGCGTGTGTGTGTGCGTGCGTGTGTGTGTGTGTGTGGTGTGTGTGTGTGCGCGCGTGTGTGTGTGAGCTGTGTGTGTGCGCGCGTGTGTGTGTGCGTGTGTGTATGTGTGCGTGTGTGTGTGTGCGTGTGTGTGTGTGCTGTGTGTGTGCACGTGCGCGTGTGTGCGCGTGTGTGTGTGCGTGTGTGCGCACGTGTGTGTGTATG